>NC_142890.1:3388571-3547500 GCF_054131105.1 Drosophila navojoa
TGGATTTTTTTTAGTGACTTTCTAAAAACTGACCAAAAATGAGGTCTCTACATTTTTGGCCAGTTCCTAAACCTAACTGCAATATTTCAGTGCTCACGCTAAAAAAAATGTGAAAATTCCAGAGTATTTTTCGATATGCCACTCCCCTAAAGAGGTGTAACGATTATTTTGGGGCCATTCGGATGGGAGGTTGCCAAAAACTCAACTATTCATAGATTATAATTTGAGGCTTCTAGCTCTTAAAATTGTAGGAGATATAAACTCTTGCGGTCGTGAATGATTACAGAAAGCCACTGAGTCTGAAACTATTTCATTTCACAGTTTAAATTCACAAGACTATTTCTAATTCAGCGATGCGGCATTCTTAAATAACTGCAAATCGTATATATATCAATAGAAAATGAACTCGATGACCTTTTCGAACCTCTACTATCAGCGTCGATTTAGTATTAAAGATTTTGCAAGAATGTTTTCAGTTCATGTTCTCCTTTTGAAATGTATTTCTTTATTATTACATATAAACACAAATAGAATATTATTTAATTAAAACTTAATTCCATCAAATGAAATCAACTAATAGGTATTAAAAAATAAATTTTTTATTTTTTTTTCATGTACGTGAACGACTGCATCTAGCAAAACAAAAAAAAAACAAAAATTATTATATATCATATTATAATAATTTCTTCATTATAACTTACTGGTAACCGGAGAAGAGTTAACAATAATAATTGGCTCTTGCCTTTGCCTTTGCCTTTGCCGTAGCCTTGGCGGTGGCCTTCGCCGTAGATTCGGCCGTGGACGCGGTCTTCTGCGCGGTGGTACGGCCAAAATTTCACCGAGACATAAGATTATCACAAAAATAAAAATCCACTTAAACTGAAAGTATTTCATTTCGAAGTTGTCTCAATTTGAGTGCACAAGAGCGACTGCTTCTAATTCAGCAATGCGGCATTCTTAAATAACTGCAAATCATATATACATATATATCAATGGAAAATGAACTCGATGACCTTTTCAAACTTTTACTATCAGCGTCGATTTAGTATTGAAGATTTTGCAAGAATGTTTTGAAGGAAACAAGCAGCTCAGTTCATGTTCTTTTGAAATGTATTTCTTTATTATTACATATAAACACATATTGAATATTATTTAATTTAATCTTAATTCCATCAAATAATATCAACTAATAGGTATTAAAAAATTAACCTTTTATGGATTCTTTATCTATGTGAAGATGTGCAGCTAGCAAAACAAAAAAACAAATTTATTATATATCATGTTTTTATAATTTCTTGATTATAACTTACTGGTAACAGGATTAGCGTTAACAACAATAATTTGCTGTTGCCTTTGCTGTTGCCTTTGCCTTTGCCGTAGCCTTGGCGGTGGCCTTCGCCGTAGATTCGGCCGTGGACGCGGTCTTCTGCGCGGTGGTACGGCCAAAATTTCACCGAGACATAAGATTATCACAAAAATAAAAATCCACTTAAACTGAAAGTATTTCATTTCGAAGTTGTCTCAGTTTGAATTCACAAGAGCGACTGCTTCTCATTCAGCAATGCGGCATTCTTAAACAGATCAAATATAAATATATATATATGTACGTATATATGTATATTAATATGTATATCAAAATTTAATTGTGATGACCCTTCCGAATCTTATTATCAGCGCGGATTTAGCATTGCAGAGTTTGCGAGCTTTGAAGCGTTGAAGGAAACAAGCAGCTCACGTTCTCTAAAAATTTCAAATTGAGTAATTAATTATATACACATAACAACTTTATTTAAATACATACAATTGAATAAATAATAATACATAAATAAAAAAAAAAATAAACTGCAGCTTAGCCAATGTGAATATCTGCAATGGCCAAGAAAATTATTTGAAAATTTGTTCAATAAATATTTTGCTTCATTATTATAACTTACTATTGTGATGTATATTAATATTTATTTTTGGCAGTTTGAAGCGGGGCTTGGCTTTGCGCTTTGGCGCTGCCAAAACATCGCTGAGGCACAAAAATATTACAGCAATAAAAAGCCACTGAAATTTGAAGTATTTCATATCGAGTATAGGTTAGGATGGTTTAACAAATATATACAGAGTTTGCTGGCAGATGAAACTGTCACAGTTTGAGTTCACGTGGAAGACATTCAATTAATAAACAGTGCGAGATTCTTAAATAATTTTTAATTAATAGGAAACCGAGCTCTGTTATCAGCTTGGCATTAACGTTCAGCAAGCAATATCAAGAAAGCGAAAGTAATTCCCCAAGGCAAAAAGTTTACAAAAAACCCAATGTGAGAGCCAGTGGGTTTTTTCAATGCGAAGACTAACATCAAATACGATAGCACAAACACTAGGCTTTCGTATAGTATACGTATAGTATATATATAACTCTTCAATATCAATACATTAGTGATGTTGCGCCTTCTGTTTTAGCTCAAGATTTTGAATAAATAGAAAGAAAAATAGTCCGAGTCCCATAGTAAACACTGGCACATAAATCAAAAATTTTATTTCGAAAATTAGCTGAGAGCTGAAATTGTTGTTGCTTCATAACTTGTGAATTTGTCTAATTACTTGATGAGCATACAGAAAAAGTATTATAAGCGAAAAATTAACTATTATGGCTGTTTCGCCTCTCAGTATTCCCCTCGACTTGTCGTTAAAGTGAATAACTATCCATTAACGAATTATGAACGATATTACGGGTAATGTTGCGGAGCCTAGAATATAATTTTATACAAAAAATAAAACTAATTATAAAAACTTGATTTCAAAAAATTCCATAAATCTAATTTATTGAGAAGATGGAGCTTGGTTTTTTCAGGTGAATCCTGCAAGGAAAAACTAAATGTAAGAAAAACATAAACATTATTTATAATCAATTATAACTTACTTATACCACCAACGTCTACTGAGAAGACTGGAAACCTGAGATCTAAGAAGGGACGCGGCTTTGGTGAAACATCACCGATGCATAAAACAAACAAGAGAAGCAATGAAGATTGTGACTTGAAGAATTTCATTTTAATATCAGTTAAGAGCTGACGTTGTCACAATTTGAAATCGCTTGAGAGACTATTTCTTATGCATCGAAGCGATATTCTTGAATACGTTGTGAAATTGTCCAATTACTTAATTAGCATATATAAATTCTATTATAGGCGAAAAGAAACCTATTAACGATTTTTCGCCTCTCAGTATTCCCCTCGATTTGCGATATTACGGACATTGTTGTGAAACTCTTCATTCAAGATTCCTTAATAAATAATAAGAAAAAACACGCCCTGTCATGCTACATAGAAAAATTATATATTTTATTATCAAAGCTTAGTTTTATTACAATTCCAATTCCACTTATTAGTTTATCCTACGTCTGCAAGAAACACTATTTATGAAAGAAAATCTATGTAAATTATCTTTATCTTTATAACTTACTTATACCACCGACGTTGATTGTAAAGAAGGGCACGGCTAAATCTAAAAAGCGAGATTGCCCCTCTACTTCTTCAGTGTTGCGTAAAGCAAGGAATATAAGAAAATGGGGTTTCAACTTGAAGAATTTCATTTTGGATATTAGCTGGGAGCCGAAGTCGTCACCATTTGAAGTCGCTTAAGAGACTGTTTCTTATTCAATGCGTTAAGTTAAGAAGTTGTCTTATTACCTAATTATTATGCTTAAATGTGTGAAAATATATATTAGAGCTGTTTCTTCTCTCATGGACCCTTGTTAAATAGCAATAAGTATTCATTATATATATAAACTGATAAACGGTGTTACGGCTCATAGCTCCAGATTTTGTATAGACAATGGAAAAAAAGCAAGTTTCACAAAATTTGACATTGCACTGTCTTCATTTATTTATAGAAGCTTCATTTATACAATCGGAAAGCATCTAATTTATTTACAATCGCAATCAAGCGAAGTCTGCAACAAAAAAATAAAATATATAAAAGAAAACTATGAAAATTATTTCAATGAATCATAGCTTACGTATGCCACCATTGTGGATTGTTGCGTTTAGTACATTTATCCTTAAATAGCGATTTTGCTCTGCTAATACATTAACCTTGCGTAAAGTAAGAAATACAACAAAATGATATGCCAACATGAAGAACTTCATTTTGAATATCGGTTGGGAGCTGAAATTGTACCGTTCGAAATCTCTCGAGTAACTGTTTCTTATGCAGCGAAGCGATCGTCTTAAATGCGTTGTGAAATCGTCTAATTGCCTAATTATCATATATAACTTGCATAGTAAAAAAATGTGTGGAAATTGAGCTGGTTTGCATTCAGTATTCCCCTGGACTTCAGTTAAATAGCAATAGGTATTCATTATCGACTGATAAACGATGTTACGGTCTTTGATGAAAAGCTGTTTTTTTTTTTTTACAATAAAAAAGAACATATCATGACAGAATGTTACATCGCAAATTCTTTATTACTTTGTAGACACTTGGTTTTATACAATTCCATGCATCTAATTTAATTACAATCTCATGCTTAGCCTTAGCCTAAGTCTGCAAAGAAAAAAAAATTAAGTGTAGAAATTTATTATTTGCTATGAATGATAGCTTACATAGACCACCATTGTTGACTGTTAGGACTGGCACGTTTAAATTTAAAAACCGTTGATTCGGCTGATTCTCCTCCAATCCATCAACGTTGCAAAAAACGAGGAATATAAGAAAATGAGATACCAATTTGAAGAATTTCATTTTAAATATTAGTTAAGAACTCAAATTGTCGCAGTTTCAAATCGTTCGAAAGACTATTTCTTATGCAGCGAAGCGACATACTTAAATACGTTGTAAAATCGTCAGGTTCTATAAACTGTTCTCACGCTTTAATTGCATTACAAGTGTGTAAGAATAACTATTTAAGGACTTTAGTTAAATAGCAATAAGTATTCATTACCGACTAATTAACGTTGGTATAAAGATTTTTTAATAGACAATGAAAAAAGAGCAAGCCTCGCAATATCTTCATTTACTTATAGAAGCTTCATTTTATACAATCGGCAAGCATCTCACTTATTTACAATTTCAAGCCTAGCCTATGTCTGCAATGAAAACAGATATTTAAAGAAGCCTATGAAAGTTATTTGCGATGAATGATTGATTACTTACGTATGCCACCATTGTTGATTGTTGCGATTGGTGCGTTTATGTCTAGGAAGCGTTGATTCATCACCGGTACATCAACATTGTATAAAACGAGGAATACAAGAAAATGAGATTCCATCTTGAAGAATTTCATTTTCATTATTTGTTAAGAGCTGGAATTGTGGCAGCTTCAAATAACTTAAAAAGACTATTTCTTATGCAGCGAAACGATGTACTTAAATACGTTGTGAAATTGTCTAATCTTTTTATAAACTATTCCCATGCTTTAATTGCATTATAAATGTGTGCAAAATTACTATTTAAGTTTGTTCGTAACTCAGTATTACCCTGAACTTCATTTAAATAGCAATACGTATTCATTACCGACTGATTAACGATGTCATGGAACCTTTTAAAGGGCTCATAACCTAAATGATCCAAATGAAAATTCAGCGTATACTAGATTTGGTAGACGCCATAAAAGAGAATATTTTAAGGAAATATAATCGTTTTTTGGAATCCAACACTCTTCATTGTTTTACAAATGATGGATTTAAAAAATTCTCTATATCTAATCTATTGACAGTCCCAAGTTTAGCCACGCTTAATATCTGGAAGGAACAATTTAATGTAAGCTAAACATATTGAAAATACTTCAGAAATATTATAGCTTACTTATACCGCCAACATCGAGTGTAAACAATGGAAGGTGAAGATTAAGAAATGGAAGCGGCGCTGCCAAATTGTCCCTGATGCTTAAGGCGACGACAACAAGCGAAATACCAGCTAACCTGAGCCCGAATTTCATTTTGAATATTAGTTTAGATTAGTTGAAATGCCTTCGAAGACTGTTTCTTATGCATCGCATTGATATTCTTAAATACGTTGTGAAATCTTCTAATGACATTTTAGAATCTATACTATCATGCTTAAATTGCATTAAAAGCGAAAATAATGTGTGAAATAACTCTAGAATCTTTATATACCTATGTACATATATAAGTAGGAGATGTTCGAATTTAGACTTGACACAGTTTACATATACAGTGGACCGTGGGTGAACGATGATAATATTAATAAATACTTAAACAATGAAGTAGGAGAAACCATTGACCGTTCTAGCATTATGTAGGCATATTTACATGCAATATAGTTGATGCAACATTTTCGCTTATCTAACAAGATGCTGGAACGAAATGTGTTCATTGACCGAGGGACCACTTTATATTCTTACATCCCAAGCCCAATGATTGATAAGACTAAGAAAGTTATTATCAGCTGAACATGGACTATTGTAAAAATCTACAAGAAATAAAGAAAACCATATATTATATAATTAACTTTTCTTCATTACAAATTACTATTGAAACTTTTGCTTATCTGTACGATTCGAAGCTAGAAATATTAGTCATCAATATAATTATACTTATTTACATACTTTATTATTATCTATTACAAAATTTATATTATTTGAAAACCACTAATTTATATATTACTTATTTGTATACATATGGATATTTCAAAAATATTAAGCTTGATGGGATATCTGTAAAGGGAAAGAGAATTTGATAAAATCATTTAATTAAGGAAAAGAAATTTCATAAAAATATATAATTTATTTTGATTATTATTGAGGCTAATGTTAATTGTGGGCAATTAAGTTTCGCATCGCGCATCAAGGCAACAAGAATGTATAAGGCAACCCATGTGTGCCATGAATAATTTGATTTTTAATATTCAAAATGATTAAACAATTAGTTCACAGTCTGAAGCCAATTCGAAGATTATTTCCTATACAGCAATGCGAGGTTCTTAGAAAATGCGAAAGTGTCTAGTGGCCTTTAGGGATCTCTTATCAGTTTGCAATGAATTTTGACCCCCGAAAAAGATAGAAAAAATCGAACAGCAAAACGTGTTTTGACTCATTGAGCAAACATACGGTATGTCCATTCATATAATATAGACTAATATAAACATGCATAAATTGCATTATAAGCGACGTAAATAAAAGATTTTAAGTGCTCAAATTCGTGGAATCAGGCATTGATGCGGCTTCGCCCCTCGGCGTTCGGCTCGGCTTGCGTTAAATAGACATAACTATTCATTATCGAGATATAAACGATGTTACGGCCCCTGTCGAAGTGCTCATAACTTCAGATTTTATATTAAATAAACGAGACAAAGCGAACCCTGGCAAAATGTCACGCAGAAGAGGGGAGGGTTGGGCGTCCAGGCAGAGAGAGTGAGGCACACACATGCACGAGCATCCTTTTGACCCACAAAATTGAATATATGTATATATGTATGTAATACATGAGAACCCTTTCTTCTGGTGCTGCATCCTGCGTAATTCAATATTTGACTATATGAGATTTATGGCCACAGGGGCTAGCGCGAAGCTTCCGGCGGTACAGAGAGAGTGAGAGAGAGCGGCGGTCTTTTTTTTCCTTCTTTTTATTTGTATAAAGTATAATTTTTGATTTAGTGCGATTTTCGTGTCAACGCTGAGCCCTGATGTCGCGCAAAGGGTTAACGCAATAGTTTTGCAATATCCAATGTGCCAAGAGTGGGAAATACGTTTCTGTTTGCTTTGCCCAAAGGCGGATATGAGACCACATGCTGGTTGTTATAGTCCCAGCGCCAAGCCAGGGCAGGACAGGCAGGACAAACAGTCCAGGCGGGTGGCTTAGGTTAACGGAGGCCCATGGAAAAGGGAAAGGGCATTTATTGCCATGTTGAACGATTATTTGAATTTTCACGCACTTAACAACAAATGCGAAACTTAAAAACAAACAAAAAATAAAGCGAATTGAAGGCATCTGACTTGGAGATACCCTATGCGCTGTACATGAGATAATATTTCTAGAGTCGTCTCAAGTGAGGTACACCTACACTAAACTTATAGATGCATACAAACGTACAATGTCTGATAGATATATACAAACGATTTTGCCACATATGTATGCTTACCCAAAAACTGAATACCCTTACCATAAATGTATTTCCTCTTCAGAGCTCTATAGAGAGATGTTTTTCAAGAGAGGTGTTTTTCTTTTACATATATATAGCTAATATTCACAATATTTTCTACTATACCCAATAGTTCTATCCTTCTCTTATTAACCAATTACTACAAATTTGTTAATATATTCAAAAATCATTATAAACATATGTGTGCTATCCAAAATTTCCTCTGTCAGAGCTCTCAGATCAAAATTCCCTACTCAAAACTACAATAGGTATAAAGCAGCAACAATCCCACATTGATAGCGAGACATGCGCGTAAAAATTTATTTTTATTATTATGTAAAATATATCAGACAGAAGCAGCAGCAGCAGCAGCAGGAACAGCATCAGCAACGGCAAACAGTAGAAAGTCAAAAATTCAATAGATGCATGGATGGCAACAAATTGCTTTGTTTGTCGACCTTCCTATTGAATTCAAGTGGGAATTAGTTGAGGGAAAGCGCCCACGCGCTTATCAAATGGGGTTGGCACGGCGACAGGATGCAAATGCCAGTTGATAAGGCGTTAAAAATGTTTTGCCAAAAACCAATTTGCCGAGCAGAAAATTTGCATATGAGTGTGTTATATGTATATATGCTATATTCTGGCAGCTGGAAGAAGTACGTAATCAAAGGGTTGCGTACGGCCGGAAGCGAAGGGAGTGAAAATTTATTGCAGGTTGCATTAAATTTAATTTGAAGCGTGCGCGGAAACTTTAAAATGTTGCGCTTGTTCCGCGATACAAAAAGCTATTTCGCTGTTGTGATTGAGTTACCTGAGTGCCCTTATCATTGGCGCCCCTTCATTTCCTCGATTTGCTTCAGCAGCAACTGCATACGATCCTTCATCAGTGGCTGGCCACGCTGTGTGCGCTTGCTGATAATTTTGGTCTTCTCCAGACGCTGTTTTTTGTACGCCTTTATGCGTGCCTCCTTTTCAGCCTTGATCTTCTCACGTTCCGCTTGTGCCGCAGCAGCCTTTTGTTTCCGTATCATATTTCGTATTTCAGGCTTATTTGGTTTGCTGTCCTAATAAACAATGCAAATTGTATACGCCTTTCCAATTTGTTGCTATACGGTGATTTTTTTACATACCGATTTCTGTTGCTTTTGCTTAAAGTTGGGCTTCTGTTTTTGACCTGCCCTTGCAGGCTTTTTATTAGATTTTCCCTGATTTTTTTGCGGTTTTGGCTTCATTGTTATTTCAATAAATTTATAAACACAGCGGCACGTGTGGGAAACAGCTGATCACAAATATTTTATTACTTTACAGCACTATTTTTGAGAACTTTATCGATAAGCGCAGTATTTTTTCGTCAAATTTAGTACATTTATATAAATGCGACTCGCGTGGACCAAACATATTTCTATTCAGTTTGAATTGCAATGAGTTTGACAGAAATTAAACAGAAAGAAGGCAAAGCTAAGAAGAATGTGCTGCCCAAGCTGCGCGCTCTATTGGCTAATCCATATAAACAGCACAGGTAAGGCAAATGTAATTTTACATTCAAAGTCACCAAACTAAGCTAAATAATGCGTTTCAGTCCCGTGCTGCCCGAAAGCGAGTTGCTGGAACTGCAACACATATTAAAAACTTCTATAAATGAAAGTGAGCAAACACAACAAAAATTTGTGACCCAACATCAAATACACCTCGGCTTGGAAAGCTCCCTACGGGCTATTAATGGGCGGCGGTTCTCCTGCGTTTTCATTTCTCTCAGTTTAAGGCCTTCCCACCTCGTGCGTCTCATTGCAACTACAGCTAGTGTCAAAGCTCCAACAGCTCCCATCTATGCGCAACCCAAATTAGAGGATCTCACATATGAGATATTTGGAATACGAGCGCTAGCGCTAGTGTTGCCGATAGACTTAAATAGAATAAGCTCGAAATTGGCCAAATGGGTGGAAGACCGAAGAAAATCTGTGGTCAAAAAAATCTTAAAGCCTACCCCAAGAAAAACTGAAAAGAAACGCAAGCCTATAGAACAAGTCCTTATAAATACAGAAACTGAAGCTCAAGTGGTAAAGGCAGCTCCAACAGATGAAAAAGGATGGAGTGGTGACTACATATCGTGTGCAAGTGATGGAGTCGCATTAAGGATTAGCCAATTGGATGCGCAAACCGAGGCGGAACAGTTAAGCATAGCGCTTAGCAAGCTTGGCAAAAAAGCTGCAAGCAAAGCAGAAATGCCAGAAGTCAAAACAACGAAACAAGAAAAAGACGATGAAATAATTACATCGCCAGCTAATGAGCCAATGGAAGTAGATACAACTGAACCAGTTGATGACGATGAATTTCTGCCTGCTGAACTGACAAATTATCAGCCGTTAACTCAGCATCAAATCTGTGCGAATCCAAACAAGAAACCCAAAAAGAAACGGAACAAAAACAAAAAGCAAAAAAACCAACCGCCACAAAACAAAACTAACTGAAGGCTGGCAACGCCAACAGCTAAAACAGCTGTTGAATTTTAGGTTATGTATCGTTTATATACTATTTTATTGTTATCGTAATTTTAAAAGGCCGCATAAAAATGCTGCGAAGCATACGGCAAATAGTACGAGTACGGAAATGTTTAACTCCTCCGCTTTTTAATGTAACCAATGCCACAACAGCAACGGGAGCCCTGAGAGTGGTCAAACAAGCATCGTTGCACACAAGTTCAGTTTCGTATAAATATGACAAGAAATCATCACGAAAGTCGGACGACATTGACTCAGATGATGAAGACGATGATGAATTTAAAGACGAACGTGATTCTAAAGTAGTTAAAGCCAAAGTGAACTCATTGCGTGCAGATTTACTACTAAAATCCGGACTAGGCATGGCCAGAAAGTAAGTATCTCATACAACAAATTGCGCTCAATGTAAGGAATCCAATATTTACAGCAAAGTGGAACAAAAATTCTATGAGAGCAAAATCCGCGTCAATGGAAAGAAGTTGATGAAAAAGAGCGAGCAGGTGACTTAAGATCATCAATAGCAAAAACATTTGTCATATCATGTAATTATAAATTCTATCTTCAGCTCGAGGTTGGCGACGAGATTGATGTAATACGCGGCTTCAGTCAGACGAACCCCTCTCATTTGGTTATCGCACGCGTTATCATACTCTCCGCCGGAGAGCGTGACGACGGACTCAGTGTGAGTTTGCGTCGCTATAAATCGCTGCTAATCGAGAACTACAACGGGCCGAATGCCTTTAAATCATCAGAGCCCGTGCAACACTAAACCGCAGAATACGAATAAATATAATCAACAAAAACGATTTTATGTGGCATGCCTTGTGTTTACATTTATATGAAACAAACACGTCTTAATTATTTCATGGATTCCTCATGCTTATCAGCTCCGAATTACGTCGTTACCAGACGCGGCATTTGTCCGTTATCGGATGCATTGGACTGCCACGCTCGCAATGGTATGCTTGCGCAAAGTCCTCGTTATTGGTGACGGCACCGAGCACCCTATACTTGTCCATGGGATGCTCGTTGGTTAGCTCCTCCCAATAGTGCTTCTCCTCGTAGTCGGCACACCAAAGCTGCGCAAAGCCAAGGAAAAACAATTGCTCCGGCGACAGATCCAGGCCAGGCATCTGCTCATCGCGATCCACATACGAGGCATTATTCTCGCCATTCAGTTGCAGCTGTTTCATGTGATTGCGATATGCACTCATTGATTCACGCAGACCTCCACTGTCTGCGATACTCTCGTCCTTTGTCTGATTGCCATTAATGTTCCGATTGATTTCCGGTATAAGATAATTATTGAAATGATCCACAAAGCACATGGAACGCTCGTTGAAGACCTCGCCTGACTTTTTCGACCACCAATAGCGTGCTGTACCATTGCTATCGTAGGTGGCCCCAATAGTGTCAAAGCCATGGGTTAACTCGTGGCCCACCAGGTAGCCAATGGTTCCAAACTTCAGTGAGTTGGGCCACGCTTGATCGTAGCTCGGCGGATGGAGTATGCCGGCCATAACATTGATTGAGTTGTCCAAATTGTAATAGAAAGCATTCACCTGCATGCCCACCAGCAGTTCCAACGGTTTCGTGTCACTCGTCAGGGTCTTATGGTGTATGCCAAGATAGCGCTTCATATAGGTGCTAAAGCGCTTCAGATTTATATTATTTTCCGGAAAGTTATCGGGCTTAACGGTCAGATTATTTATTGCACGGATCAGACTCTCCGAAAGATTTTTATCCTGGAATGCACCAATGCGAGTCACAATTGTTGACTCCTTCAGCAGAGCTTCCTTGCGCGTCTCCGCGTCCAACCAATTGGCATTATCCAACAACGTGAGATGACTCTTGCGCAGCTCCGAAATGATGTTGGCAACCTCGGCACTTGCCTCCTCCGTGAAATATTTCTAAGCAAACAGGAAAGCTATTAGATGGAATACAGTGAAACTGAGGCAAATACGAACCACAAAGTAAAGCTTGTCCAGTAAATAGGGCATCGAGTATTGGATGTTGAGTATACAATGATCACGTTGATATTTGGCAGCCTTCAATTTGGCATCCATGGTGTAAAGTAATTTCATGGCCATATAGTTGGCTGCGGCCGCTTTGTGCTTAGCGCACACCTTGTCCAGCTCGTAGTAGAAAAAGTCACAGTAGCGCTCAGCTGGATACGGGTCAAAACTTAGGTTATTCCATGAAATCTCATAGTATTGCTTCCATAGCGGAAAAGGCTCTGTGACAAACTCATCTGTCAGCAGATCACACTTATCCGAATCCTCCTCGAAGCGATCTGCGATCTTCAGAACTTCGCGCCAGAAGGCGAAAATTCCGGCAATGACCTCGACTATCTTCTCTTCGGGCAGGCCGTAAGCCTCCAAATAGCCTCGCATGCGCTTCTCATTGAGCTTGTACCCTTTGGTGTCATTGGTGGCGATGTTGTCGCTGTGCACAATGTAGTCGAAGCCCAACTCTGGCAGCTTGAAGTATGGCATGAACGGATATTGCTGCAGGTTCTTTTCATAGATGAGTCCTTGGGAGCCATAGTTGGTCAAGTGGGAGCTCATGTTGAACCAGCTGAAATTCGAAGCCAGCCAAGCTTCGCCCTCGACTGCGGGAAAGCCACCAACAGACTTGATAAGCGCCAGATAAGCGGGGTCGGCCGCTGGCAGCGGATACAGCTCAGCGTTAAGGCATGCGTTATAGAATTGTTGTGTAATCCTCAGCTCAGCCCCATAGCCAAGATCGTCGGCCAGCGTTGTGTTCGCCAACAGAAGCTCCTCGGCTACATCGGCCAGCGTGTAAACAATGTCCAGAAGATTGCTGCGCTTGTGCTGGGATTGTCGCTCTTGCTTAACATTCTTCCAGTTGCCACATGCGTACTCGTAAAAATCATCACAAGGCGCCACGCTGCGATTCATATAGCTGAGCATTTGAGTCGCATAGGCCCTCAAGTATTCAATATTGGGATTCGCTTGAATAGTGTTATCAATTGTGGCGTCATCAATCTTGGGTTTTGTCTCTGCTGCGGGCTTCGCTACGCAAGTAGCGAATAAAACGCTGACCGTTAAGGCAACAGCGCATATCAATGAATGTATTTTAATCTCAATCATTTTCCTTTTCAACTGCGCGTTTACCCTTTCATAAATACAAATGTCTAATCTATACAATACAGTTTTGATTGATGGATTTGAACTAATGAAAATAATTACGCGCTCTCGAGAGGGAACTTTTTGCGCGTCTAATTCATTCAGAATCTAGTTTCAAACTGTGTGGCCCGGCGGAACTCACAAATTTGCTAGCATTAGCTCACGCTGGTATTATCCGCGTACGTTGGTGTGCTGATAACGAATTCATTATGTTGTTAAATCGAAAACATGACCTATTCTAAGCGTGGCAGATAACGTATGTTGTATATTCTCTCATTAGCCAATTTAATGCTGCGTCCGTTTCAAAATCAAGTGCGCGCCACTGATCTAATCAAATTTATAGTACCAACACCGAACTGACTTTTTTCATCGATAGACCCGATAAGTCTCAGGTAACGATTAAAAAAGGTATGCTGTTTCCTGGTTGGAAAAATGCCAATAAGCCTCGTCACACAATTTTCATTTACTTGCAATGTTTTATGACATGATTTTGTTTAATAATTCAAATAATTTGATAAATCATTTTTAATTAATTAATTCTTCTTGCAATATCGATTTCATGCAAATATATGGTAGCTCGATCAAATTTTGCTCAACTATTCTGCTTGAAAATTGCCGCCAATATCGATGTGGCAACCCTGTACACATCAAATAGTATTCCATTTTTTGTTGCAGTTTGAATTAATGCAGTCGTGAATAACTATGTCATTTTCAAGTGTTGGCGTATATCGCGTTGTTCTTCAACAATATATGGTAAGTTTTAAGCACTAAAACCTTCTGCATTAAATTGAATCTGTTATCATGCAGTATGCATCGCACCGAATATTGTGTATCATCAAAATACTACCGGATACTGTGAGTTTATTTGAAAAGGAACCGGAAAATGATTTCAACTGGATGACGGCTGCTCGTTGGAGTAAAATAGAAAGCGGGCTTTTTCGCCTGTTTGCCAGCATCGACAACTGGCAGGAAGATGCGCCCAAAGTAAACACCCAGATGCTCATAGACCACATCAAAGTAAATGTGAGCGCATCGAAGGAATCGCTGCTGGCGGCACAGCAACTACTGCAAGATAAGGTAAAGTGTGATTTAGGTGTGGAAATTGTATTGCACTATATGTCACACGAGGACCAAACAATCGTTAGTCCCAAGGCAACAAAACGCAAGCTAGTCCAGAAGCCGAAGGAAGCAGCAGTGGATGTAAACACGGTTGGCTCGAACAAACAGAATACAGCATCTAAGAGCAGGTGAAGATTACCATGTGAAGCTATAGCATTTTAACGCAATTTAACATATAACATTTTCTTCAGTAATTCCGAGCAGTCGCAGACGAGTAATGCAGAGCAAAAACCAAAACGTAGAGATTTGTCAAAGTCGGAGAAAAAACGTGGTCGTCGATCCATTTCACAGGGTAATCAGAGGCAGAACAAGTACGTGACGTCAACCACAAAAAGCCAACAGATTGCGTCTCAGAGTCGCGCAGTAAAGCGCAGCAAAACTCCACCTTCTCGGTATAATAGCAAATAACTTTTATATACATATATTCAATATAATATCTTTTGACCAATTGGCAGTTCAACCTCCGTGGAGCCGAAGACTGGACGTCGTTCTGCCCGCTCTCCTGTGATACCAAATCGTTATAATGAATTTGTTATGAGGTACGACACTTACAACGTTGATAGACTATTTTTGCATATATTTAATGATACTCTCTTTTATAGCGTTAAATCAACACGCAAACCAAAACAAAAACTAACTGATAAGTTCACCGACTCCGGCTCGGACAAGGGGTCAAGCAGTAAGCCAGTTGGCGACCAAAAGAAACAAACAGAGCAAGAAACTGACGCCCAAAAGTGGAGCCTTGATCAGCTCGGTGGATCTAAAATTAATAATGCTGCGCTGAAGGAACTTAATGACATGCTTAAAGTACCCAAACCGCGGGAAGTTAAAATTCTGTAAGACTTTTATATGTATGTAGAATACATAAGAAAGAAAGTTAATATTTGTCTGCATATTCTGTTTGTTTCTCTGTGAATTTGTATCTGTAGCCCAGCTATTTGGAGCATTAGTTCTAAAAACAGTCTCTTGTATAGATGTAGTATTGTGCAAAGCGAAGGCCGAATGATCGGTCTTAATAGATGGGTTAACTATAGTATTGCTTTAGTCCTAAATAGCTTCGGTTTCTTATAGATGCCGCTCATTTGTATGGGCATGCATTAAAACACATATTCGAAATTTGTTTGCAGTCTGCTGCAGGATATGGATGAGGCATCTGTGTTGAGCACATTCGAGACATATCGAACAGATTTCGATCGCCTGTTCAAGGAGCGACAGCATAAGTATCAAACAACTAACTACATGAGCATCGATCACTATCACATCATGGATATTTTAAATAAAACGATACGCGACAGCATGATGAAGAAACTGGCCGAAGTATATAACAAATCGGGCGTAAGTCGATATAATGCAGAATTACATAGGTATTTCCTGAAATTTCAATTTCCTCTCCATGCAGCCGCATGGTTCGCTGATTATAAATGGTTTACTGCCACTATGGATAGTTCGTCTTTTTATGGACAAGTTCAAGCTAACGCAGCAGGAGGCAGTGCATCAGATTGCAGATCAACTTAAGTACGACACCTATCTAAAAGCCGTAAACAATGAGCCGATTAAATCGTTTTTGGATGACTGATGGATCAGCCTACAAATAGTATTTATTATCTATTTATATATAAGTTATATCCATTGTATTTAGATTTGTTTTGGAATCTCTGTTACGCATTTCATTCATTTATATCTCTCGTTTGTTTGCACATAATAATAAATTTTCGCTTCTTTTGAGCAATACAACAATGAGAGAGCAAGATTTTTTATTCTTAAATCTAAAGAAGTATCTAAGTTGATGTACTGTTGATGCAACGGTAGTGTATCACCTGCGCACATGCGTAGGGTATGTACTCAGTCTGTCTTCCACAATCGCATATTTACACAATTCATATACATATATATATTTTGCATGTGGGATGTTATGGTATGGACTTATGGGATGATTGACCTCTGGTGTCTTACAGCTCATCATGCTGCTGCTCCTCGTCGTCCTCATCGACAGTGTTGCTGCTATCGTTGCTATCCGTCACCTCATCAGTATCATCAGTGTCATCCTCATCGATCTCAATTTGCTCGTCCAGGGGCACGCCCAGAGTTTGGCGCATCATACGCTCAATGCTGTCCGCAAAGTTCGACGTCTCCTGCAGCATGTAGCCTGAGCGCAGAGTGGCGGTGCGGAACATCATGACTGCCATATCCTTGGCCGTTTGATCAGCCTCATCGGCTTCGACGCGACGCAACAGTTCGCGCATCAGGGGATGTCTGGGATTAATTTCTAACGTTTTCTTCTGGTTGAGGTAGTAGCTACGCTGTGGATCATCGGCCTTCTGATGGGCGTTCGACATGGCCAGACGCTCCATGTTACCGGTCCAGCCGAACACGCTGGCCACCAAGGCGCAAGGCGAGTTGCTCAGACGCTCCGATACCTGAGCTTTGCTGATCTGGTCCTTGAGGGCCACCTCGCTCAACCATTTGATCAATGGCTCGAATGTGCTCTTCAGCAACTCAAACTTCTCCTTGCTCTTCTCAGACTCGTTTAGCTTGAAGCCCTCCTTGGCAACATTCTGGAATTTCTTGCCATCGAACTCGGGCAGTGCAGAGATGCAATATTCATCAACGGCCTCAACCAAAAACAGCACTTCGTAGCCCTTGCTCAACAGACGCTCAACGAAGGGCGACTTCTCGACCTCAGCACGGTTGGCACCGGCAATATAGTAGATATGCTCCTGCTTCGACTTCATGCGTTCCACGTACTCGGCCAGCGAGGTGACGCCCTTGCCATTGGAGCTCTGGAAGCGCAGCAGCTTAGCCAGGCGGGAACGATTGCTAGGATCCTCCATGACGCCCAATTTAATGCTAAACAATAGAATATCAATTAGTATATATTTGTATAAAAACTTTCCTCTAATTTTACTTACTTGGTGGAGAACTCCTTCCAGAACTTCTCGTATGTGGCCTTGTCGATCTTCTTAATCATGTCCAATACCTTGCGCACCAACTTCTTCTTGATGACCTTGATCAGCTTGTGCTGCTGCAGAGTTTCGCGAGAGACATTCAATGGCAGATCATCAGAGTCGACCACGCCGCGAATGAAGCTCAAGTAGTTGGGCATCATGTCGTTGAACTCATCGGTGATGAATACACGACGCACGTAGAGCTTAATGTTGTCAGACTTGGTGCCATAGCGATTGAAGGATTCCGATGGTTGAATCTTTGGAATGTACAGCAAACTCTTGAAGGTGACCTCACCCTCGGCCACGAAATGCGTTTGGGTTAGGGGTTCACTTGAGTCCTTTGTCAGACTCTTGTAGAATGCATTGTATTCCTCCTCGGTGACTTCTGAAGGCTTGCGCGTCCATATGGGTTTGCTATCATTGATCAGTAGCCAATCCCAGGTAGTCTTGGAGACCTTCTTCGTTTTGGGCTTATCCTGCTCAGTAGCCTCCTCGACCTTGGCATCTTCATCAGCATCCTCAACGTCATCCTCAGTCTTTGCGGTCTCAGGTGCTTCATCCTCGACGGGCACCTCCTCTTCGACAGTCTTGCTGGACCACATCATAATGGGGAAGTTGATGAACTGCGAGTATTTGCGAATCAAATCGCGCACGGTATCCTCCTCCAAAAAGTCCTGGGCCTCGTCCTTTAGGTACAATGAAATGATGGAGCCGCGCTTCAGGGTGTCGCCACGTGGATCTTCCGTAATGGAGAAGCTATTGGCATCCGACTCCCAGATATACTGCTTGTCGTCGTTGTGCTTAGTGGTAACCACAACACGATCAGCGACCAAAAAGGCCGAATAGAAGCCCACACCGAACTGTCCAATCATATCATTCAAGTCCTGACCTTCCGATTTGCTGGGATCCTGCATTTTAGCAAGGAAATCCGCTGTGCCAGACTTGGCAATTGTGCCCAAATTGTTAATGAGATCCTGATACGTCATACCGATTCCAGAATCCAAAATGTGCAACACTTTGTTCTCCTTGTCGGCCTTAATACGTATATATAATTCCGGATTCGATTCAAGTTCCTTACTATTGGTTAGCGCCAGCAAACGAATCTTGTCAATGGCATCGGAGGCGTTCGAAATTAACTCACGCAAGAAGATCTCCTTGTTGCGATACAGCGAATTAATAATCAGCTTCATCATGCGATTCACCTCTGTTTGGAATGTGAACTTTTCAGCCTATGCAAAAAGAAACATATAAATATTTGGAAATAAATATAGAACCTTACAAAAATATAGACATGTAAGTAAAAAAAAAAAAGCTATTTAATGCAGGCCAATATTAATATTATATATATTAAATAAATTAAATTTACACAAATGCAGTTAAACATAAATATCCATTTAATGCAAGCAAGAAGCTAAATAATTAAAGATTGAACGGTATTTGATAGTGGAGCACGCCTGATTAGATTTCACTAATTTATGAATGGGGGCGTAAGCATATGAATGTCTGCGTGTACATGTGTATACATATGTATATATACGTGTGCACATACATATGCATGTGTATGTTGGTACATATGTATACGTATGCGTGCAGAGCTAAATCCGTAATTAATCATAGTGTATTCGATAGTCGACCATTCAATAATTGTGTCGTCATTTATGAATGGATTATGTGTACTTAACACTATTTATTTACTTATGTGTATATATAAAGAACTATATATATGTATGCGTGTGCCTACCTTTTCGCGTATTTCTTTCAGCTGTGCAACATTAAGACCATCCAATTGAATAGCTTCTTCTTCCCGTTTTAACGTTTCGGCATCTATAGTCAATAAATTAATAAATATGTACAAGAGTACAATATGAGTAAGCATGTATTTGTATGGAGATAAGGGGTGTCAGCATGGACAACGGTAAAAACTTAACGCTGACGTGTACAAAAAGAAAAAGCTGCTGACCGGCAGGGGGCGTGAACGCTCTGACTCTTACCTGTTCTAGAGCCTTCCTTAAAGGCACCCATATCCACATCAACCGTCTCCACGTTGTCTGCTTCATCAGCGACTATCTGATTTATGCCTGATTCCGCAACAATTTCAATAATATAAATAAATTTGTTTAAATCAAAAATTAGGTTAAATTGCCGGCAAACAAATTTTTTTGTGCGTGGCAACGAAACAAAATAGGTATTCACCTGCTAAGAGCAAAAGGCCGAGCAGCAGAACCTGCTTCATCTTTATATTATTTACAACTTGACTGATAAATTTATTTTAATTGGCTTTTGGCCACGTCAGTTGAACGACTTCAGATCACCGACAGAATCCGTTGTAACTCCCCAAGTTGGAGGTTGACCGACCGAACGCTTTTCGCACACAAAAATGACGCCGTCGCGTCGCAGACAAAGCGTATAAATAGTTGCGAGAGTGTTGCCACCCTACGAAAAGTAATTGAAATGGTTATTTTAACGTTACAAGACTGGCGTTAATAATGTAGTTGTCTAAATTTGTATGTCACACGTTTTCTATTTATTTTTAAGACAAATAAAAAATAGTTGTGTTCTTTTATGCTGTCAGCGTCAAACCACAAACAAAATATTAGACTAAAATCGAAATGTCAATATCGATAAATTTACGCTGGGTTCGCAAAGTAGCCAGGGCAGAGTGACATTCGATAACTTTCAGTTCAAGCTGTTTTTGACATTACTTTTTGACCGCGTTCTTCTCCCATGCTCCCATGCTCACATACACACACACACACACACGTGCACTCAGCTCAACTTGCAGGCACGATTTGAGATTTGTAGTTGGCTAAAATACTAAATGATTTTACATAAATTCAACATTTGTGTGAGTTAGTTATCATACACCTAGCAGTTACAATATATCTATTTTATAATCTAGTTCATTTTTTAGAGCCCATTTTATAGAATGCGCCACGGCAGCAGCGCACAGTGACAGCAGCAGCAGCAGCGAGACGCTCGAGTGCGAGCGAGCAGCAACAAAATCGACAACGGATAGTAACATTTCATTGTTGTTCGTCGTGCGTGGAGGTGGTGCACCCGTCAATTATAGTTTCGCGTAGTCACATACATCCGCCGTCCTCTACTTATACACATACCTACATACATACATAAGACCGCTAACACGGAAAAGGTCCGCAACCGTGTTATACAACAAAATTAATAGTGTGCAAATTAAAGTACGCCGGCAATCGATGTGAATTTGTCCTTCAACTTCAACCCAGTTGCGTGCCCCCACATCTAAATTCACCGCAAATAATAATAGTAGTAGCAACGCCAACATTCAACGAACGTGTGTGTGTGTGTTTCTGTGCGTGTGTGAGTGCGCGCAACGTAAGGCAATATCATCCAAAGTGCGTGCTCGCGGTCGCTTATCAGCTGCTCGCTGGTGGCAGTGCCTGTAAACTCGCTGCGAAAGTTGTGGCGAAAGGCAGAAGCGAAGAGAAATCACACTGTCAAAGCAAAAGAAACGCCAATAACGCAAGCAACGCGGCTGCTCACTGAACTTTTTTTTTCGTAATTGTAAAAGAGATTCTAATAAGAAATTTATTTGGGATATCAAAGTCAATTCCAAATTCCAACAGAGGCCAACAACGCCATGAATATGGATGACTACGAATCGCTGCCGACGACCAGCGTCGGTATTAATATGACTGCTGGCGCGCTAGCGGGCGTATTGGAGCATGTTGTCATGTATCCGCTGGACTCGGTTAAGGTGAGTGTTAGTATGTATATGCAATGATGATGTTGTTTTTCATTTTTCCAATGAACGCAAAAGTTGTGTATGTAATCAAATAAGTGCATAAACATAACGTACCTAACCTCACAATCGCGCATATCTTCATACCCATTCGTGTGTACATATGTGCAAGTGCGTGTACCTGTGTTGGTGTGCTAGTGTTTTCGTCTTATGCCTCGGCATAATCGTGATGTAATTTCTTTGGCTTTTGCTGCTCAGCAATGCGCGCGTTGCTCGCCGCCCCACCACACCCCCAAAAATCCTATCTTATTGGGAAATCAGACTCCAATTCGCGCTGCTCAGCTTAGCTTAGAGGATTTATCTGTGTCACGCTGACCGTATGCTTAGCAATCTGTCTCTTATCAGTCACGTTCTTGACGGTGTTATAAAATATTTTCATTCTGACAGATAAGATTAGCTTTCATTTATTCGGCGGCGGTAGCTAAGTCACGCATTATGATATAATCTAATTGGACACATATACGATAAAAAATAATATATGAATAATAGAGTAATAAATACGTCAGAACCTTCCACTTGCCAAAGTCTATTCAATTTCACAATTTACAACTATCGAAACCACTTTGTATGTTTGTATGTAGGAATACTGTTAAACAAGTTCAATACGACAATGAGAACTGTTGGAAATGATATCAATGTTTACGTTTTACATGGACTTTTGATTAAATTTTCACCGAATCAGCAATGCACATGATGCAGGACTAAACAATACCCTTTAAAGATATCGACTATAAAAGATTATTGATTTTATACGTGATTTTTCAGAGAATGACATACATAGTGAGATTGAGAGAGTTTAACCTTTATTCTTTTAAAAAAAAGTCTTTTATTTTCATGTCTTATCAATATAAGGGCTGTCTTTAGTATAAATATAAAATACTATAAACTAAAATTTGGCTGTCTATATTGTAAAATCTTGTAGACACAAAAGGGTTATAAAATCTTTTATATAGTTTTATACAGCTCATATTTCAGTGAATTGAGAGCTACACAGACCCACACCCACACCACACATACATATACGTGCCTATTACATCCATCTATTTGCGCACTTAACCATGGAACGTCATTGCGGTTGTTCGCATTTGAGCACATGTATTATCTTATTAATATGTATATATGTAAAGTGTAAATATATACATATGAGTGTTGAGCATGCAGTCAGCATGGCTGATTCTTGGATTTAAGAAAAAATATTGACTCGTTTGCGAGTACGTACAACATTCACTTCGTTTGCCGAGCCGAACGCTTATTGATTTTCTCAACGAAAACCAGAATACATGTAAAAATAATATTGCCATTGGTCGCAACGATGTGCTCGAACAGCTCCAATTTATATAGATGACATGGTAATGTTTTCCGATTTGCAATATATAATTTATAGGTATAACTGTAGAGAACGTGAACACACTGATCTAACTGCTAGACCTAGACTCTGTGATCCTAAGCCTAACATGATGAACGATTAGGAATGGGGACGATGTACATAATATATGATATACATATATGTAATATTATTTATGTATATACATATATATAATAAGATTATATAATGTTAACATAACATATGTATATATCAACTCTTGACATTCCACTCCATATGAAACTCTAGCTGACAAACTGTAATGGATACTTTTATTTATGATCTGGAACAAACCTGAAAGGGTCTGTTCAAGTCCCTATGAAATTTGTATCGTTTGCTGCGAGAATATGTAAATCCCAAGTCCCCATGGAAGAGAGAAAGAAAAACAAGTCCTGGCTACATTCCCAGCGGGCGAATCCAAAAAAAAACTTAGCAGTGTTGGAAGAGATATTTCAATAGCTGCTAACTGATTTCCATTCATATAGACAAACAGACGTTCGCACGCACAGCCAATAAACTCTTTGTCATTGCCCGAACGAGTATGAAAAGTAAAAATAAAATGTTTCTTTTTGCCATAATTCCTCATATAAATATGAGCGATCCGTATTTGACGGGCGGTGGGCAATTAAATGCCAAACTAAAGCTGCCTAGGGATTCCCGGCGTCATCGACAGACGCCGAGTAGTCATACATATATATTTATATATACATACATATATATATTCATACATGTGCATATATTTGTAGGCATTTATTGTCACACTGTGACGAGCTTATTTCCAGGCGTTACGACACATTCCGAGTATAGTTCTCAATTGAGCGACAATTAAACAAACAAGTTTGTTGTTGCTGCTGCTGCTATTGCTTGTTTTAGTTTATAAATAATTGTATTTCATTTTGTTGTTGTTTTTCTTTTATGTGCTGATTTGCCATTTTGCTTATCAAAAAAGGCTTCATATGGGATCCCAGCAGGGGGTGAACTTTTTCGTTATCGAAGGTCATTGCAAAATGTATCGTCATAGAGTAGACGTTAGGCGGGATTTTTAGCTAAGAGATGTTTAATGTAATAATAGTTATGAATTAATATAAATAATAGAATAATCGATATATTTTGCATTTAAGGTATATTGTACGAAGATCTTTTCAATAGAATATATGTATTTATCTATAAGTATTCGTACAATCTATACGAATTGACTTTCCTTGAGCACAAACTATTTTATAGATTATTCGTGGAAACGTTCTTCGATTATGTGCGATAATTTGAGAATATTATCTATTCCTAAGCCCGTATGATATAGTATATATACTAGGCTCGAGAGAAGTGGAATTAGTCATTTAGTCTAGAACTGGAAGAGTATAGAAACTCACCAGACAACGCATTAATAAATGCATCTTGTGTAGTCATAGTCACATATAATATCCCCACATATTTATATACATATATATGTATACATTTATATATTGTCCAGACACTCCTTAAAGTACTTGTTTTTAATTAAAAACAGACTCGTTCGATCATCGTCGAGCCAACGAACGGACGGCTTTTGGTTTTTAAATTGCTGATTTTCATCACCTTGAATGGGCTTCTCGTTGACGCTGATATCGTTGTTGTCGGCGTTGATTTGATAGTGCGGGCGTTCACTTGTTATACATACATACACTTCAACTATACACATATATGTATATGTGTAATAATTATATACTATATAAATATGTGTATGTATGCTTTGTGCATAGATAAGTAGTTAGCCATTGTTGTAGCAATAGTTTTATCTAATCGTGTTCGTGCCGCATTCTCTGTAATTCATATGGCAAGGGATGCTGTCCAATCATAAATGGAAAATTACTAGAAACATTTGTAAAGCTTGATCTCCAAAGGTTTGTTTTTTTTTTTTTGTACTAGCGAAATTTTATTGGCATTTCGCCAACAATAGTATGCCTTTCCTAGAAATCTATTAGATAATTCCCTCAGCGTTCTATATTCAAATTGCAGTGCGCTTCAATTAGCCTAAAGAAAATGATTTATTCCATTGTATTGCTTTGAAATTCTAAGAAATAGGGCTTTATCTTATAATATTTTCTTGGAAATCTTTGACGTCTGTTTGCAACATTCACCCACTTGAAGGCACTGATACAATAAAAATGTGCAGTCGATTCGTAATACATACATACATATGTATTATTTATATATTTTTTTTTATTATAAACAAAAGGGAGAATATATTTTCAACGTTTGTAATAAATTTCTTGTGAAATCCAATTTATTTTGTAGCTGCATTCAATGAGTAACTCATGAATACTATAATTTTTGTTGATCTCATGACCGTCATGTTATTTACATGACCGGCTACTGCAGAGTTGCTGTTATTAACATTGAAGCAAATATCTGTTATGCTTATTCCAGCAAAACTGCTGTAATTTAGATTACCGTTTCAAATCGCATCTGTTATAAGCTGTTGCATTGCTGTAACATGTTTATTAACATTGCAAAGTTCATTATTTAACATAAATCATTAACTTATCAGAATTTGATTACATTATATATGTAATATATGTATATTAATATATTCAATTTGGATCTTTACAGACACGCATGCAGAGTCTTACATCGCCTACAGCTCATTTGAACATCATGGCTACGTTACGGAACATGATCTCGCGAGAGGGACTCATGAGGTATGCATTTAGTATGCACTTTAATATTGCAACTTCTCTTATTCATATTGATCTATGTTGTTCCATTTAGACCCGTGCGTGGAGCAAGCGCTGTGGTACTTGGCGCTGGACCCGCCCATTCATTATATTTTGCTGTCTATGAGATGACAAAGGAATCGCTGACGAAAGTCACATCACACAATCATCTAAACTATGGTGCGTTGCAGCTATAAACTAACCCATTTGATATATTGACCTCATTATCGTTGGGCTTGGCTGGGGTTTTAGTGGTGTCCGGCTCTGTGGCGACCCTCATACACGATGCCATTTCCAATCCCACGGACGTGATCAAGCAGCGCATGCAAATGTACAACTCGCCATATACCTCGGTAATACGATGCATGCGGGACGTTTACCTCAAGGAGGGAATCCGTGCCTTCTATCGCTCCTACTCAACGCAGCTGGTCATGAATATACCATATCAGACAATTCATTTTACAACATATGAATTTCTACAGAACATGGTAAGATAGTGCAGTAAAGAGTCAGAGAAAGGAACTTCTCTAATTTATTTTGTTTAATTCTTATAGTTAAATGTGGAGCGCAAGTATAATCCAGTGGTGCATATGGCAGCTGGAGGAGCGGCTGGTGCAGCTGCAGCGGCCATAACGACGCCAATGGACGTGATTAAGACTCTGCTTAACACGCAGGAAACAGGACTCACCAAGGGCATGCTGGAAGCCAGCCGAAAAGTAAATAATCAATGAGAATTGAATTTAATAATTGATTACAACTAATTTGTATTCCCATTGTTTACAGATTTATCGAATGGCCGGAGCCCGTGGATTCTTTAAGGGTATAACGGCACGTGTGCTGTACTCCATGCCCGCCACAGCAATCTGTTGGTCCACGTACGAGTTCTTCAAGTTCTATTTGTGCGGCTTGAAGCCGGAGGAGTATAAATCGTCAATTACGGGCCGCTCTGAGCTGGCGAAGCCCAAAGCTAATGTCGACTACGTGTTGCCCAAGAGTGAGGCCGATGAGCAAGGCGAAGACTTGGCAGACCTCACGGTCAAGGAGGTAACAACGATTCACCAGCCGGCACCGCCAAGTGTGAGTGCGTCCGGTGCCATTAAAACGGTCTGTGAGCTATCGACACGAACCGCGGCGCCCACTATCAACATGCATACGAGGCACACGGAAGTGAAGAGTCCGTATGAGCGGGGATTCTCCAGTACGTAAGCTGGGCACGTAAACAGCAGCGACTAAAAATAAGCGTAGCTTTTAGTTAAGAGAGCAGCCGGAGCGAAGCATAATATGTGTATGTAAATATTTGGTGAAGAATGAGGAGAAGACTGCGATGGTGTCGGACACAGCGTTTGAAACGCTTGGCGACTGCCATTGCCCGTTCTTTGCCCTTCCTTTTGGCTGCTTTTGTTTGAATAATCGGCGTGGAGTCGGTATGAGAGTTTTATCACTCCATAGTGGGAGGTTAAATTGTAGTTGTTGTTGTGCACAAAACTCTTACAAGCCCCTCCCTCCTCCCCCCCCCCCCTATACACAAACACACTCCTAGACACACACACACACACACACTCACACCCATACACAATCATACGATACAGTCATCTGCGAAATTCTTGTTAAAAATACTGATAATAATATTGTATCTATGTTACTTGAAAATGATGAGAGGAAACCTCCTTGTAAACCTAATAATATGTATTACTGCGATGATTTTTTTTTTAAACAAATTTAAAAGTATATATACATATATAAATATATTTATGTTTATGTTGTTAAAGTAAAAAGGAAATGCAAAAATGCAGGAAACATTAAGCGCAATGCTAAGAATACAAAAAAAAAAAAAGAACAAAAAATCGTCATTCGCGGGAAAATTAATTGATTTGTAATCAAATTACAATTAAAACAAATACACTTTATGCTGTTACAAAAACAACAAATTTTCAATTAGTTTCGATAAAAAAAACTGCTTAGTATACCATATATGTATGAATGATCCCAGATGTTGTCCCTGGCTAATCGATCCAGTGCTCGATTGTGATACCCCATTGTTAAAGTTGTATTATTATTAATATTTGTTTGTTTGTTTGATCCCTGTACCAGTTAATCGAGCTATTGATCAATACTTAAATGTACCAAAGTTTTTAGGCTAAAAAGAGACGAAGATGATGAAAAACGAGTTCAATTCTGTAGACGGCATCACGATCGAGCAGCAGATCGAATCTCCGGGACTAAATACTATATAAATA
The DNA here is from genome assembly GCF_054131105.1 of Drosophila navojoa. Taxonomy (NCBI): domain Eukaryota; kingdom Metazoa; phylum Arthropoda; class Insecta; order Diptera; family Drosophilidae; genus Drosophila; species Drosophila navojoa. The sequence continues at coordinate 3,416,442 of NC_142890.1, forward strand.
TATTCCTCCACATGCAAATACATCATACTTATGTTTATTGTTTGTTAATTTTATTTACTACATTATATATATATATATGTGTATATGTATATATATCTATGTATATAAATGTGCACTTGATATTTGTCAATGTACTCGTAGCTCTTTAAATTAATACATTTTATTGTTAAATAATTGAAGAGACAAACACCAACAAAAAAAAGAGATAAACAATGGCGAAAGCAAAAAATTCCCAAAAATAATTAAATGGCTATCCAAAAAACAAACTGTTTTATGTCAAATGCAACAACAACAATTGCCTTTTTATTATCAATTCCATTATTATTATTTTTTACATATTTATATTTGATTCGATTCGCGTTTCTTTAGCGTGTGTGTGTGTGTATGTGTGCGTGTGAGGCACAAGCTAGAGGATTGAATCTAGGCCGCGACGCCGCGAACGTTGCGACAAAACTGGGCGGGGCTTGTAGAGATCATCGTTCGTGTAGCGCTGCTGTTGGCACAGCTTCTGGCTGAGACGTCTACCCGACAAATCACCTGTGAATTGAGATACATATATACATTAGATACTATATATGACTTGAGTCCTACTTGGGGTAAGGGCTTTAGGACTACAATAGAAATGTTTTGGATACGCTGGCGTCTTACCCAGTTTTAGAGCTCTAGAGAAACTACATAATGTGCGATTTATGGATTTAGGGTTTATATGCGTGTGGAAGGCATGTGAATAGAAAACAGAGGCAGATATGTACAGATATATGTATATGTATATAGCAATATTTAAATGTAAGTAGTTGAGGTGTGATGGATTAGTATCTTTCAAAAGTGTAGACTTTATCTCCAATTACCTTTTTCGTGCTCCTCGTTTTCCTTGGAATTGACGCTAATCTCAGATGGTGTGGGTGATGTCTTTGCCTCATCGCGACGCGTCCTCTTGGCTTTGGCATTGGGACTGCCTGCGGTGCTGCTGCTGCTGCTGCTGAAATTGCTCTGCTCTTTGGAAGACGATGCCTCGCTGCTGAGACGACGTTTGCTCACACTGCGACGCGGACAACCCGTGTCCCCAAGCTCACTCAAAACGTTGACAAGCTGCCGTCGATCCTTGATGTGTTGCTCAATCAGCTGCAGACGCACCTTAAACTCCTCAGCGTCCTGCTCGAAATGCGTAATACTATCGGCAGTTACTTTGACCTCAGTCTCGTCTTTTAGGCTTATGGCTTTCTTGATGGACTCTGCATTTTGTGGATCAGCAACAGCATCAACAACTGCCTCCGTTTCATCTTCAGGCTGTGGACTAACCTCTTCAGGTATTTCCTCAACGCTTTCGGTCTCAGTGGGTAGCATTTCAGCCTCAGCTGAAGCTTCAACAGGTTCTGTGGCTGGCTCAACAACTTGTTCCACAACTGGCTCCACGACGGGCTCCACAACGGCCTCTTCAACTGGTTCCACAGCTGGCTCTACAATTGGCTCTGGTGACTTGCTTGTAGGACCTATATTTTCTAATTCCATCGATTTCTCAGCCGCTTGCTTTGCCTCGTTTTCAGTTGCTTCAGTTTTATTGTCTTCCTCTGCTGGCTTCTGCGCTGCACCTCCGCCGCTCAGTTCAACGAAGCTGGCTGTCGATTGCTGCAGCATGTCACTTACGATGACTACATTGCTGGCCGCCACCAATTCAGCCGAATCATTGTTACTCGTCGTCCCATTGGTGCCATTTGTTCCGTTCGTTCCACTGCTCTCCGCTGGCTTGCTTTCATTTTGAACGGCTGCATCAGTGCTATTCTCCTTAGTTCGACTCACAGCACTGTCTGAATGGGATTTACTGGAACTGCCAGGTGGCTCATCATTTGAGTCATTGCTATGTCGCTTTAGCAGCTTTGCTTTGACTTCGTTGTGATCATCTTGGATCACTGCTGCTATGGAATTGGAGGCGGAATTGGAAGTTGAATTCGAGCTAGACTTGTTCCGATCCCGTTCACGATCTCGTTCACGTTCGCGCTTTGAGCTCGACGATGAGCTCCCACTGCCGTTGTGGCTACGACTATGATGACTATGGTTATGGGTTTCTCTGCTGTCCCGACTCTTGGCGCGATCGCGCTCCGAGCGTGACCCAGATGAGCTGGATTTGTGTTTCTTGTGCGCGGATGAAGAAGATTCGTGGCGCGACGAGGAACGCTTAGAGGAGGAGGTGGAGTCATGGTTGCTACGGCTGGATGTGCTTGTAGTGGAGCTCTTGTCATTTTTAGAACTGCTGCTCCGATGCTTAGAACTGGATGAATGTGTTGAATGGGACGAGGAGTGCTTCGAGCTCGAAGAAGTTTTGCTGCGCGACTTATCATGGTCACGTTCCCGTTCCCGACTCTTTCGACGCTGTTTGTCATCAGAGCGAGAGTGCGAATGCTGACGTTTGTCCTTGTCCCTGGACTGTGACGGCTTCTTCGTCTGCGAAGACGACGAAGCGGAGGCAGGCGAAGCAGTCAATTCGACAGATTTGTTTATCTCATCTGATAAAGTTGGTAACGTTGTGGCCACTGGTTCAGCCTCTTCTGCCTTTGCATCTTCGGTTGGCGGCAATTCTGGTTTTATTTCTGGTAATGGCGGCTCTTCCGGTAATGGAGGGAACTGAGGTATTGGCGTTGTACTTTCTTTGGGTATCATTGGCTGCGAATTGTGTTTTGATTCCGTAAACAGACCAAAATTACTCTCAGTTTTAATGGGCTCTGGCGACGGCTTTGGTATTGTCTCTAGGGGATTATCGCAGGCATCATTTATATTGGCTTTCACCTCACTCATAATGGCATCCTCAATGGAAAGAGCAGCCGCTCCACCATTCGAGCATTGCGACAAGGAATTTCTGCGCTCAGTGCCTGGAAGTAGAATACTTTTAGAGTAAATAAACAAAAGTTGTTTTGCGGTTAGCAACAAACCCTCGAATGTGATCGCATCCTGCTTGATATCAAAATGCAACTGTCGCCCGCTGTTGTCGCTTGCATCATTGGAGTTTTCATTGAACTTGGGCATTTGCGCCTCCTCGGACATACTAGCGGCAATGTTCGTCGTCAGCTCAACGCTGTTGTTGGTGGACGACTGCTGTGGTGCGTCGGTCGAAGCAATGGTGAGGCGACTGTCGCTAGAAACCTGGGATAGCTGTGAGGCTTGCGAGGCGCCAGCGTCTCGCGAGTCATTCGCCAGCTCCTTGACATCCCTAACCGAATCGGATGTGTTTAACGATGCATTGTTTGTGTCTTCCTTAATGCTGCTGGCCGGCTCGAATGCAGGCGATGTGGCATCATCCTCATCGAGAATATCATCCATATCTACACCTGGAGGCAAATCATCGTCCTTGCTGTCATCCCTCGCATCCGACTTAACTGTTGCGCGATCAGAATCTGGACTAATTTGCTCTAAATCGGTTGGTAGCAGGCTAGCGGTTGTCTCCACCTTAAGTAGACTGCCACCATTCATATGGCCAAGACCATGGCCAGTGTAGGGTGGCAAGGGCGGCGCTGGCAGCAGCGGCGGGCGCGGCGGTGGGTTTGTGGGTGGCGGTGGTGGGGTAATGCCCAAATACTTGTAAGCAATGCTTTCAATTTTGGGCTCAAATATTGTGGCCACCTTTGGGTTGACCACCTGATCCACTATATGATCGACGCCCTTATCCAGTACATCAGAGCTGCAAGGTTACGAGTTATATATATATTATATATAGTGGGGAAACTAATAAAAATGGGTTTAGACTTACTCGAGCAAATGCTTACGCAGCCTTTCCCTCAGCTGCACTTTGTTTGTGTCGGGGGTCCAATGTTGTTTGCTCAGAAACTCTTTTACTGCGGTCTCCACACGATTCCGTACATTCTGGTATGCGGGCTTTGTGTCCACATCGGCCAGGCAGCAATTAAAGCGAAACTCGTCAAACACTCCCTGAGACTTGACTTCTTCAATGAGTGTCTTTACAAAATTGTCCATTTTGTATGGACACAACGAAATTAATTACAATTTATGTTTTGGATTAAATGTTTTTCTCAGGCGTTGTGGTGTGACCATAGACAATTTATAAAATACTCATTTTTGCTTACCACTTACTTTGACTTTTCAGTATTTGTTTAGCAGTTCTGAAATACTGCTGAGCAACAGCTGCGCTGTTATGGGTATGTTTTTGTTCTCAGCTGTTACATTTCAATTTAAGAATTGTACACTATTTTTCTTTGAGGACTGAAATAAAATCTAGTTTAATTATCATTTAAGATAAAACTGCATTTATAAAATTAGTTCTCTTTGAGAAAATAATAGTTGATTGTTTTCGGTTTAACATCAGTGTGCTCTGTTACTATGTTGCGGCATATGTTAATGTTTTCGGGGTGACCACAGATGTATGGTAATGCAACACTGTACAATAATTTGGCGCAAGCAAGCGCTTGGTATGCTTGGTATTATTTCTGTGCTTGTTAATGCAAACTGAATAATTAAGCAATTATAGTAATGAAAATAAGCGCAATTAAAACAGATATAGACATGCAAAATGCTGATGATGTTCATAAATCAAGTGTGGCAATGGAGAAAGCAAATACAGACTCCATAACACCAACGCTAAGTAAATCTGAGCTGCAATCCTCAAACAAAATTAAACGCTTTCCCGGAAATTTGCTGCTTCGGAATTTACTAAACGACGCCGAGTCGGCCACGGACAGTAGTGAGCAGCAAACGGAAAATGAACAGCACAACACAGCAGAAATGCGGCAAACACCGCAAACGCCAGAAGAAACGACAACTGGAGAAAAACAACGAGCAAGAACACAACATAGTAAGTAGAAAGTTGTTTAATCGAAACTAGATATCAAGCCTAATGACTCTCTTTAGGAAAGCGTGACTTGATAAATTTGCAGTCAAACTTGAGCCCCAAATACATTGGCTATGCCAATGCCAACTCCCCTATTACCACTATGTCTGACAATTCAGACAAAATGCGCACAACACGTCGACGTAATCAGCCTCTAAACAGCAGCTGTGAACTTAATGCCAGAGATAGGGACAGCGATGTGGCCTCGCCCAAGAGCTACGTAACGGCTGCGGCTGCTGTCTACATGAGTCCCATTGATAAGCTGCTCATAAAAAATGGCGCCAATTCACCCAACAGCACGGGCTTCGAGGCCGACGCTGAGGATGTGGCATTGGTGAATCCAGCACGCAAACAGCTCAAGCGTAAACTGAAACGTGGTCCAAAGCAAAAGATTAAGAGCACTGGGGCTGATGATGCAGCCAATAAATCGAGTGTAGATCCAAATGTGGAGGAGCAACTGCAGCGTACAGAGGGTATAATGGAAGCGAGTCCTGGCCAACCTGAGCTGCCAATCAAAGTTGAGCCAATGGAAGAGGCCGAACAAAAAATAAACGAGTCTGATGACCAAAATGAACCAAAGCTAAAAGTTGAGGAAATTAAAGATGCTGACCACGGCCCGGGAGAGTCTACGGCGATCGACGTTGAACCATTGTCATCTCCACCAGATCATATAGAGCCCGCCAACAATAGCGAGCAATCGATCAAATCGCCCTCATCGATCAGTTTAGATAGTGCAAAGGGTTCATCCATTGTCACCGATGCGGGCTGGCCCACCTATCAGGTGGGTGATCTCTATTGGGGCAAGCTGTTTACCTATTGCTACTGGCCCTGCATGGTATGTCCGGATCCGTTGGGTCAGATTGTGGGCAATCCACAGACGCATCCGCAACGCAAGTCCACGGACAGTGCGCCCGGAGCGCCGATGCCAATACAGGTGCATGTTCGCTTCTTTGCCGATAATGGTCGCCACAATTGGATCAAGTCGGAGAATCTGTTGCCCTTCGCCGGCCTCAAAGCATTTCAAGATCTGCGCGAAGAGGTGCGCATCAAGCTCGGGCCTCGTAGCACCAAATACCGCCAAATGGTGGCAAAACAGAATAAGCTGCACGTGTGGCACCAAGCCATCGACGAGGCAGACATTGTTGCTCAGCTGCCGTATGCAGAGCGCATGCAAAAGTTCTTTGACCTCTACGAATCAGCCATGTAAGTAGAAGCTAATCCATCATTAACTGATTCTTATACTTTCCTATCGGCTCCCTACAGCACTCAGAACAGGGAGAAACGCAAGCAATCGAAGTCCGTCCGTCACGACACCTCCGATGTGGGTAGCAGCCTGTATGACTCCACCGATAATTTGCTGGCCAAGTCCACGTCTACGGGTCAGCTGGTGGCCGTTAAGAGAGAACGTTCCTCCACGCCGTTCAGTCCGGCCTATTCGCCCGTCAAGCACAATCACCAGAAACGTGCAAAGCGCCGCAAGCTCAGTGGCAACGTTGAGGCCCAAGTGGGATACACATCTTCTGTTCCGGATGCTTCTGCGGAAAAGATGCATTCACCTGACTTGGTTAACTATAAGAATCCAGAGTTTGGTCAACTGTTCGATGCGGTCAAGGAGTACGTGATGGTCCATCGGCAGGAGGAGAAAGTTGAAAAGGTACTGCTAGCGGTAGTCCGTAACATTTGGTCACTTAAGCAGCTGCAGCTGCGCGAACTGGAGCGAGATTTGGCCAATGGCGATGAAGAGCTGTTGGGATCGGCTCGCCTAGGCGCGGAACGCGGACGTGGCGCTGGAACAATAAAGCGTCTCTCGAATCGTCTAAAGACCATGATGCTGCGACGCAGTCTAACACCGGTTGTTCCATCCCACTCAAGTGCAGCTGCATCCCACTCAACACTGCATACCCCAGAGTTAATGGAACCGGATCGACAACTCGCGGAGCAAAACAAAGTGAAAAAACCCATTGGCAGAGCCATTGAAGAAGTGATCGACGATATTCTGCAGCTGGACCGCAAATATCTTTTTCGTGGTCTGAATCGCGAGCCTGTCTGCAAATACTGCTACGAGCCGGGCGGCGATATACAGCGCTGTTCACTCAACTGCAACACCTGGTTGCATGCCACGTGCCTGGCGCAGCAGGGGAGTGAAAACGGCAAGTCGATGAAAGTTCCGAAAGCAATTGCTAAGACGCCCGAGCCGGTGTCCAGTTCATCGCCCGTTTCGGACGTAGAGCCAACAACGACGACAGCGCTGGTGAAGCACATAACTGGCGATGAGGTGAAGCGGGAGCAGGAAGAGGAGGAGAAAGAGCCACTTATATGTCAGGAGTGCGCTACTGGCAAATCGAATGCCTGCTGCATTTGCCACGAGCATCAATTGCCAGCCAGCTCGCCGCCGACATCGCCAATCAAGCTCGAGACAGAGGAGTCTTCTGCGGCCAACAACAAGCTGATCCACTGCAGCCAGCCACTGTGCAACAGTGTGTTCCATGCCAGCTGCTGCAAGTATTGGCCGCAGGCGAACGTCAGCAACTCCATGACACGCTGCCCGATGCACGTGTGCCACACCTGCGTCTCGGAAGATCCCAGCGGCAAGTACCAGCAGCTGGGCAGCGCCAAGCTGACGAAGTGCGTCAAGTGTCCGGCCACATATCACCAGGACTCTCGCTGCATTCCAGCCGGCTCACGCATGCTTACCGTCACCCATCTGATCTGCCCCAGGCACAACATTGCCAAGGCGGACGCCAACCTAAATGTGCTGTGGTGCTACATCTGCGTGCGTGGCGGCGAGCTACTCTGCTGCGAGACCTGCCCCATTGCGGTGCACGCGCACTGCCGCAACATTCCAATCAAGACCAACGAGAGCTACATCTGCGAGGAGTGCGAGAGCGGACGTCTGCCACTCTATGGTGAGATCGTGTGGGCCAAATTCAATAACTTCCGTTGGTGGCCTGCCATCATATTGCCGCCCACGGAGATACCCAACAATATACTGAAGAAGCCGCATGGCATGAATGATTTTGTGGTGCGTTTCTTTGGCACCAACGATCACGGCTGGATATCGCGTAGACGCGTTTATCTGTATATTGAGGGCGACACTGGCGACGGCAACAAGAGTAAGTCCCTAATGTCTAAACGCTATACGGCCGGCGTGGAGGAGGCAACACGTTTCCTCAAGATCATCAAGGAGAAACGGCAGGAACAGGCGTTGGGTCGATTAAATGGAAATAAGCTTCACCCGCCGCCGTATGTCAAGATCAAGACTAACAAGCCAGTGCCGCCCGTGCGATTCGTCTACAACGAGGAAGACCTGAACATCTGCGACTGCAAGCCAGGCAGCGCCCATCCCTGTGGCCCCGAGTCGGGTTGCCTCAATCGCATGCTCTACCACGAATGCCATCCGGATCACTGTCATGCAGGCGCCAGATGCGAGAATCAACTGTTTGAGCTGCGGAAGTCGCCACGTCTTGAGGTCGTCTACATGAATGAACGCGGCTTTGGTCTGGTCTGCCGCGAGCCCATTCAGGAAGGCGACTTCATTATCGAGTATGTCGGCGAGGTAATCAATCATGCCGAATTCCAGCGTCGCATGGCCCAAAAGACAAAGAATCGGGATGAGAACTTTTATTTCCTGGGCGTAGAGAAAGATTTCATCATTGATGCGGGTCCCAAGGGAAATCTGGCTCGCTTCATGAATCATTCCTGTGAGCCGAACTGCGCAACCCAAAAGTGGACAGTGAATTGTAATAATCGAGTGGGACTCTTCGCCATCAAGGACATACCAGCGGTAAGGATAAAATGGAGATAGAATAAACACATTTTCAATGTCATTATCTTTGCAGAATACTGAGCTTACGTTCAATTACCTATGGGATGATCTGATGAACAATGGCAAGAAGGCTTGCTTCTGCGGCGCCAAGCGTTGTTCCGGTGAGATTGGCGGCAAGCTGAAGGACGAAGAGATGAAGGTAAGCACATTCTTCAAATTAAAATATACATCATTGAGTAACAATATCTGTACGCAGGACACGAAACTAAAGCAATTGGCAAGACAGAAGGGCATTCGCATTAATGTCAGCGCGCCCAAGAAGAAGACAGTTAAGAGGGCCAAAACCAAGCAGATCAGTGTAGATGCTGTACCCACAACGGAATCAACAGCGGATGCTGCAGAGACTACAACTGGAACTGCTGATGCGACTAGTAATGTGGCTGAGGCTGCTGCCTCTGCCGTGTCGGAACCGTAGTTTAATAGACCTGATTATAGATTATTTTATATATATATATATACATTTACGGCATATTTGTTGCTTATTATCTTTTTTATTGCATTTTTTATACACAACTCATTGAATAACGTTGGACTATGGACGCTTTTATATTTCCCTATATAATTTATTGTTTGTTATCATTAAGTAAGAACGTTGTAGGACAGTTAAGAGTCATGAAAATGTATATTTAAAATGTTTTGAAATTTTTGGAAAGAATAAACGCAAAAGGCATTGCACGGATTCAGTTTTATTCAAAAATGTTTATTTCATTATTAAATCAGTTCATTATTTGGTTCACATTATATATAGATATATAAATTTATGTATTGATATAGTTGCTTCGACAATTGCCCGTAGAAAAATATGCTTATATACATATGTGCGCACATATCATATATGTAGTACATCATTTATACATATTTTGTTCCACTTTTGGTTTAGTCGCTTAGCTGACCTACAGTAAAAATGTAGACAGCTCTTTGGCATTGACATAACTCATACTCGTACAACTAAGAACGAAAAAAAAAACATAACTAAAGATATATATTACGTCTTAAATTTAAAATCTAAGAGTATGCACTTTAATCTTAAGTAGGATTAACTACTTTGTAACGAGCGAGAGAGAGAAAGAGGCGGAGAAGTAGAAAAACGAATGCCAAACGTAAAGAAAACAACGATGATATATCAAAAAAGGAAACGCAGTTTGTTAAACTGGCGGCGGATCATTCAACAGTTTTTGCTGACTAAAGTGACCCGCATTGAGCTTTGGAACGACGGCTTCAATTTTCTTGACAATGGAGTTCAGCGACTCTCGCGACATCTCGTAAAGCGTGTTGAGCGAGATCAAACGCAGGCCGCGCTGGTTGCACACCTCAATCACAGACCATTTCTCAAACAGCTTTAAGCAATTGCGCACGGAGTCAGTCGAAATGCTTTCAGCTAGAAAGAAAATTAATTAGTTTATTATCTTAAGGCCTTTTATAGCACTTCTTCTTACCATATATACAGCTGCCGCGGGTAACCTTATTGGATATATCGTTGATAACGAAACTGATAAATTCTGATTCCAGCATTGCGCTGCGATGGAGAATTTGCAGCGACTGAGCGACAGCCAAATATGTGGAGGCAAATGGTGCCAAGACCTCACAAATGTTGCGCTGCTGCTCGAGTGTTTCTCTGGCCAGCAACAGCAGCTCGGAATCCTCCGATACGCGCAGATTTTCTTCACTATCGTAGTCATCATTATCACCCAATTCGTAAGCCAAATGATACGCCAAGCGTCGCGACTCTATTGTATGATCAGAATCTTGGACCTATAAATAGAATCGTTAGGCTATATAATGAATATAATGTATGTTTCATAATTCATTACTTCATTTCGGCGCAGGCAACCATTGATAAGAAGCTCGTCTATTTGTTTATGCAGCATATTTTCCAATACTTGCGTTGGCTTGTTTAATATAAATTCGTAACGATAGACAAGACAATTTTCCAGAGCAGTCTCAATTAGTTTTTTTTGCGAAACACCTGGTGCTTCCTCTGCATCGTCTTTGGCCTCAGGCAAGAGCGAATGAAATGTAGTCAACAAAATGGAACTTAGGGCAAAATGAGGCGTTAGCATGTTGGAGTAGTACGACAGCTCTATGAAACTTTCCACTGTGGGTACAGCGCGTATGAACATGCGGCCATTCTCGTCGCGTATGCGGGTCACCAAACCTGTACAAATTTTGAATTCATATAAAAAAAATCTTTAAAGTGATGGACAAGAGTATGGCCTACCTGCGCCCAGCAGATCACAGGCATAAGCCACAATGTGCGCAGATTCGCCCGAGAAGCCCAAATCCTTGAAGCCAGTTAGTGTATTACGCAAATCATCAAGCGCAGCGGCAATTAGTTGCTCTTCGGCGCCATTGCGAAAACGTGTGAGCAGCAAGAAGGCCAGAGCATTGGTAGACATCACAGACGTGGCTGCAGCACAGTCAAAAACTACCTGGCGTGAGATGCTTTCGATAAGATTACGATGTTCCTCACAGACGACATCGGTGCCGTACAACGAGGACGTTGATTGATTGTGCTGCAGGGTTCTGTAGGCGAAAGAAAATATGTATGAAATATATATACGTGGATATATTATATTATGTTACCTGGATGCTGGCTTATAGACCTTTGAGTTGCCATCTTCACGTGCAATTTTATTGTACGAGTTAACGAGCTCGCGTATTGAATAGGGTTCATTGAAGTCGATGCGCATCAGACCATAGTTGGAGTTGAGGGCTTTCCAAATGCCCGAAATGGCTTTCCTGAACGACTCAGGCACCTTTTTCTCGCCCTTCTGCTCACGCACAAAATTACCATCGACCAGACGCTCGTAGTTGACAGAGACCGGCACCAGCAGGGCGTCCGGTATGCTGCCATCCATGAAGGCATTCACAATCACAGATAATATGCCGCCCTTGGGCATGCAAGGTTTGCCCGTACGCGTTCGTCCGCCCTCGATAAAGAACTCAATGTTGTGACCCTGTTTCAGAGCGTGCGTTATATACAAATGTAGAGCTGCACGATAAAGCACATCTTTCTTGCCCTCGACGGGATCGATTTTGCGCTTAATGAAGAAGGCGCCTAGGCCACGCAGTAGAGTGCCAAAAACTGGTATCTGGAGATTGTTGCCAGCGGCAACGAGAGGACTTCGAATATCATTGTTGGTCAGTATGAAAGTCACCATTATGTAGTCCAAGTGACTGCGGTGTAGTGGCACAAAGATCAGCGGTGTGTCTGGTGACCGCTTCGAGGCATTCTGCAACATTTCAATTTGTTTCGTATTGGTCACAACGCCAGATAGGAAGCATGGCAGGAGTTTGTAGAGCAGCCAAGAGGTTATGGCAAGCAATGTGTTGTTCAAAGTGGAGCCCATTTCCTTGAGTATTGTGATGGCGCGTTGCTCTTGCTTATGCAGTATCTTTTGATACGATATACCCTCCTTTTCGTCTTGCTCCTCATCCTTGTCGCCGCTAATGCTGCGAGCAAGTAGTCGGTGTCCATTTTTGGCATAGCGTTCTTCACGCAGGGCTTGTTCAGCTGCCTGTTTAATGGCATGCTTAAAGACGGCATCATTGTGAACGATTTCCGTAACCTGCGCAACATAGAGCATGGGGTGTTAACTCAAATTATTATGTAGAGAGTGCACTCACCTGGCGATAATCAAATTTCTCACTGCGCACCACCTGAGCCACATAGGGAAATACATTTCCCCAGTTGAAAATGCTTTTGAACGGCTTTATTCCAGCATGAGGCGTCAGCTGTAGCATATTTCGAGTGCCGATGCCATGCTCCAGAAAGTTTTGCGGTTTGGGTTCCTGTATAAGCATAACAATGTCAGATTCTAGCAAATATACATATAGGTACATATGTATGTATGCATTCATGTGATGCAATTCGCCCGCGCAAATGCAAAAATACGTAATATAATCCGTCTACCCATTCGAACCAAGAACAAGACTTACCTCAAACCAGCCACGCGCCTTAAACTCATTCATTTTAATTAAAACTAACACAATTTTTTATATGTATGTTTGTGCTTTGCTTTTTACGCATTTCATTCAATAAAACGCCGGCAGCCGAATGCGTTGAGCGACAGCTTTCGTCTAGCTTTACAAATGTACATTAATCGATTGCAAATTCTATCGATTCGCACAACAACAAAGATGGCAACTCCACGGAATTTACGAATGGCGCCACATGTAATGTTTGCATGTGTACGCTGTGTGATTTACTGAATGAAGAGCTTATCAGTTCGCATTTCACTGTCCACACATTAATACACATATGAACACATGTATTTGGTTGCGTGCTCTAAGGTTAATAGGCGATTTGATAAGAGGTGTAAACTTACATTTGGACGGAGCGTAAATAAAATCTCATTGCCAATGGTGTTGAACTTCCCCAGCGACGAACGATAGCTTAGATTTAAATTGGGAAATAAACGGGCGATAATAGCGGGTGCTCTGCAAACAAATAAGTCCGAACAATACATATAGATTATCATATGTCTACTATTAGAAAGTAGTTTTTGACTTTTGACTACTGTATGTTATTTCAAAATTAATACAGTGGCTCACACCTTATTTCGTGCAGCAGCATAGTAGAACTTTGAAACCGTATTCCCGCTAAACCAGTAAAGATATCCAAAAAATTTAAATGAGGTTTTATTTATTGGTTATTCATTATGTATTAACACTTTCAATTATTTTTATATTATAATTAATAAGTTTTAAAACTAAAGAAAACTAAAAAAACAGCCCCTTTCCATGTCACAGCTTATTTCGTGCACTTCACTTTCAATGACTTTATTGTCCAAAAATTCTTAAATTAGGATAATTTTTTAACTCATTTTTGTTTAATCACCTCCTTGAATAGTGATTCCATCGAGTTTACTCATTTTCGGGTGATTCCGCTGGAGATTTTTGGCCAATCCTCCAACACGGCCGTTTTGAGGTCATTTTTATTGAATATTGACCATTTCCGAATGGCCACGCCCAATTTTGCCCACAAATTTTCTATAACGTTCAGGTATGACCACTGGGCCAGCGGATTTACCACATTTGGACTGTTCCAGATCAGCCAGGACTAGTCAATACCCGGTTTATTGTTTTGGTCATTTACCTGATGCAATCGGGATCGCCCTTCTAGACGCAGTTCTTCTGCATTTTGGAGCAAATTCTTCTTCAAAAAGGATAGGTACATGTTATTGTTCATATTACCATCAATGAAAACTAAGTATCCAACTCCCAAACCCGACCTGCAGGCCCAACCATGCAACAGCCACTGCCATAGCTCATATTTGGTTTTAGGTGCTGATCTTGGAGCTCAGTATTTGGTGGGCGCCAGGCAGATTGCTTCCAATCCGACCCATATATATGCACATGAGTCAAAATTTAATATATTTGCGTCGGATGGGTTCCAATATGATGGCCGTTAAGCAAATACTGAGCTCCAAGATCAGCACCTAAAACCAAATATGAGCTATGGCAGTGGCTGTTGCATGGTTGGGCCTGCAGGTCGGGTTTGGGAGTTGGATACTTAGTTTTCATTGATGGTAATATGAACAATAACATGTACCTATCCTTTTTGAAGAAGAATTTGCTCCAAAATGCAGAAGAACTGCGTCTAGAAGGGCGATCCCGATTGCATCAGGTAAATGACCAAAACAATAAACCGGGTATTGACTAGTCCTGGCTGATCTGGAACAGTCCAAATGTGGTAAATCCGCTGGCCCAGTGGTCATACCTGAACGTTATAGAAAATTTGTGGGCAAAATTGGGCGTGGCCATTCGGAAATGGTCAATATTCAATAAAAATGACCTCAAAACGGCCGTGTTGGAGGATTGGCCAAAAATCTCCAGCGGAATCACCCGAAAATGAGTAAACTCGATGGAATCACTATTCAAGGAGGTGATTAAACAAAAATGAGTTAAAAAATTATCCTAATTTAAGAATTTTTGGACAATAAAGTCATTGAAAGTGAAGTGCACGAAATAAGCTGTGACATGGAAAGGGGCTGTTTTTTTAGTTTTCTTTAGTTTTAAAACTTATTAATTATAATATAAAAATAATTGAAAGTGTTAATACATAATGAATAACCAATAAATAAAACCTCATTTAAATTTTTTGGATATCTTTACTGGTTTAGCGGGAATACGGTTTCAAAGTTCTACTATGCTGCTGCACGAAATAAGGTGTGAGCCACTGTAAATAGTTACTGCTATTATACTCAATAGTGCGCAATAAAAAGTACGATTGCCCCACTGAAAGCACCTCATATAGTCTGTAGTCCAATTTGCTATATACAGCTGAACGTACGTATGTATTTTATAAAGTTCACTAACCTAGATTATATACATTCATACATGTACGATTGCCTGATAAGTAATTAGTTGCCCACAAAAACAAAGCTAATTCAATTGTGTGCAAAGTATAATATATACACATATACATTCATATATATACGCAAATACAAATTACATATGTATATATAAAAAGCAACAAAGTGGCAAGGACGTTCATCATCTGGTGAATATCGACGACACTATCGAAACTATGTTGCCAGATAGATAAACGAGAAACCGTTATTTGTGAAAATATACTTAAAATGTTTCCTGTACATTGCAATAGTTGTTTTAAAAAACGGGAGGCTGCACCCGGTACAGAATATCTGCTTAGTCGCTGTCACCATATAGTCTGCGCTAACTGCGCGCCGAATTCAACAAATGGCGAACGAAAGTGTCCCGTCTGCAATCGTAGCTTTAGTAGCGTAGCCATTACAAGTTCAATGCCAACACATGCTGCCAACTATTTTACCAATCCCAGCATATTTTTGAAAATGTATCGGAGTATTAGCCAATTCCAAAGTGATCAGCGTAACTCGTACTATGCAAACTACTACAAAAATCAGGCGCAATTGCCAAAGAAAAAACTGAAGCTGCAGGGCTACCTAAAGCTGGAAGCTCAATTGCGAGAGCAAAATGACAACGAGATGCGACGCATCACAGAGTTACGTAACTATATCGACTACTACGAACGGAACGACGAAAAGTTTCTTGGCAATGCAAGTTACAGCTCTTCTGATATATCGAGCACATCGCGAATGATTAACCGCCCAAGGACGCCTTCCCTTAGCGCGACAGACGAAACCACACTCACGGATGAGGCTGACATGAACGAAAGCGCCCACATGGACAGATTTGATAAGCTGCTCTCGCAGGCAACCTTAACAATATCCCAACGCTCGAAGCTTAAGAGATCTAAGAGACGAGACTCTAGAAATAGTGTCAAAAGTACGTGAGATAAATACTCACTCATTTGGTAACAAAAAACAAGAGTAAAGATTATATGAAGTCTAAAAATATAATTTTCGTATCTTAGTTAAAAAAAGAAACATTTAAATTCTCACCTTAGATCAACCACTCTAAATAATAATAAAGTCCATATCGTGTTATTTGTTTAAACAAGTATTTAAGCTAATATTATTCTGACATAGGAAATCAGATTACTCATAAATTTATTTGTTTCAGTTACTCGTGTTATGGAAAGTTTTTTCTTAGTTTCAAGCTTTAGCTCAAGTGTACACATATGTATGTATATGTATGTATGTATATGTTTATGAATTTATACATGTATATGTGCATATGTATGTACATATATATATCAGTATTTACGTATTATATGATAGTACAAAATAAGAGCCTCATCAGATTAGAATTACTTAAGATTTAGAAACGCCAATTTCAACATCAGTCGATTTCAATTTAGAACGTTCCATATATTCAAATTGTACTTTAAAATCAAATTTGGTAAATACAAAATATGAAAATGTTAATATCGGCTATAAAGTATAATTATTTTATTAGCTAGTATTTATTGCATTTGCATGTGTATGTTTATGAGCTCATGCATAGTCATTCTGTTTATCGCGGGTTTTGTCGTTTATTGGTTTATAATTCGAACTGAGGCAAACATCAATCAGCTCAAATTATGAATTGAGCTTTGCACTGCTATGAAGTAGCTAATCTCAATAGCTTTACGGAGCGATTACGGGGGTGCACTCGAAATAACAATAGCAAAAACTCAATCAGATAATTAGCTGGTCATTTAATGTTTATTTACAGAACACACATACAGCTATATATGTATGTGTATACATACATACATATAGAGAGGAGATTTTCAATTATGATAATTGTTGCCAAACGATCGAACGAGTGCTATCACAACAGTGAGTGTTATCACAACCACACTTAGAAGAGAATGATCGCGCGGGAGAGCGGCGTTGTGGGAGGCAGAGAGAGAGAAAGAGAGAGCGGGCACAGGTGTGAGTGCATGCAAAACGAACTACAAATACATTGAATATTGCGTCAGCAGTGGGAGAATGCACTTGCATGCAAATGACCTTTGCGCATCCTTAGGCCACTGACACTATCGGCTGTTCTTCCTTTGGCTACGCCACGTGCTCGATAAGTGCAATGCGTCACATACCTAAAACGACACGTTTAGACACGCAGATTTGGCGAACCAAATTTAAAAGCTCGTTTCGAATGCGCTGCATAACTTACGCGTCACAGCAACAACACTGAACGATCATTCACTACGCGATTTTTAAGTGTTTTCTTTGTATACCTGAATGTGCATGTGAGTGTGTGTGTGTCTAAATATAACAAAGCTTTTCAAAACCAATTTATACGCATACATGCATACATAAATACACATGTAAATACATGCATGCATCTATTGCAGTAAGACAAATTTGCATTGGTTTGTTTTTGAGTAAAGCTTTTTTACTTTAAGATTACAACTTTGTCATTTTTAAATTAATTTATCGAACCACTTTTTAATCGGAAAGGTGGACGATAGCTGGTGATAAGGAAATTTACGCAATTAACGTATGAAGATTTCTTTACAATTTTAACTTCTATAGAAATGCAATGTTTGCAAGAATTATAAATTCATGTGTATGGTATTTGTCTTCATCTTTATCTTATTGCTGATAAGAACAGCTCATTCAGAGTATATGACTAAAGCTTAATGAATATGACAGATTGCATAAGTCCAATACAATCATCTTCATCTGGTAAGCTTTCACTTACATTGTGTAAATATTGTTGAAAAACCAATCACAGCTTAAAAACAGGCGTACCAATATGGTTGCCACTACTGTATTTAGGTACATATGTATGTACATATTTATGTATATGTGTGTGTGTTTCTGTTAGTGCATGCATACAGATGCGTTCTGTATGTACAGCTGGCTGTCGGCGTCATTAATTGAACTTGACAGATGCTGCTGGCTATTGTTGCCGGCAGAACCACTGACGACGGCATCATCAGATGACTTATCTTGCTTCCCATGCATGCCCTATGTTAGTTTTACTTACCGAGTTTTAGCAAAAACGTAGTAGACAATAAGTGCAACTGATGCGATTTCTATGCCGCCAAGCAAGGAAATTTCCGCCACACATTGGGCAAAGTTTAAAACGGACGTCAACATGATGAACAAAGTAAAATGTTCAAAGTGCGTGGCCTTTTGTAATGGCGGCCCGCAATTATGATGACACCCAGCAGTAGTGGCACTGATATAAAGTTGATGTTGCTGGCTGATATGTATGTACTTTGCCTTGACTGTCCGCAATCTTTGCGGAAAAATACGACGCGCATGGAAAGAGCGCCTCCTGCTCTCACTATGTCTGTCAGTGTTTACGTGCTGCTGTATACAGATGCGTCCCGCTCCGTTCGCCTATTCCCTGTGCGCTTGTGTGCTCTGGCCATATACTGCGTTCTACTCTACATAACCAGACATCATCGACGATGTCGCGACCCGTAATTCGCGAGACAACGTTGTGAATTTTATTAAAGTATCGTATGATTTGGATTCTGCGCGTTTTGATTTATTCCAATTTTTCGTTTTATTTGCATCAATCTTGATAATTCACGCTTTATTATCGTTCTTTGATTTGTGCTATTTTATTTACTTGTGTGTGTGTTTCTTTCTTTTTATTTCGAGTGTGCAATAAAAAACCGAACAATTGTTTTTGTTCTATTTTGGCACAGACACTTCTTATTCCCTTCCTTGTGTGGGGTAATTGCAACGGATTTGTCGTTGTTGCCGGCTTCCTTTGTTATTGGTGGTGAATGGTTTTTGAATTCTTTGTGTTCTTTTTATTTTCGTTTTTTCAAAAGGTAGCGCACAGAACGCGCAGATGATACGTCCGCTCGGCTCAAGCGCGCAATTCGGAATAAACACGTTTGCAATCGTCGCTCTTTAATTAAATGCCAATTAACGTGTGACAACAAAAGTGGATGGAAACACATAAAAAACAACATATAACAAATATGTATATAAACTAAGCGCAAGCCGAAGATCACCAGCAGCAACAATTCACGAATGACACAAGTTCTGCCGATAAGAGCATCGATAGGCAACTACTGACTGAATGTTATCAGCTGGCAGGAGAGACTACCCGAAAGAGAGAGGCAAATACTCTCTTTGAAAAAGAAGCAACGCGACTAGCGAGTAAAACTGAGAGCCACACATGACGTAGCGGAGAGAGCGGCCAAGATTATGTAGCATTCCGAGGCGGCACGAATAACGCTCTCTTTTTGAAGATAAGCGCCGCCATGAGAGGGGATGGAGGGGGCGAGCCAGTGAGCGGTAGACACGCGGCATCAATAAGAGCAACAATTGAAATTGCCTAAGACTAAATAGTTTAATTAGATATTACTTTCGCACTGTATTATGAATAAAATTCATACAACTTTTGTTATTTATTATATAAAAAGAGTTTTGTAGTCGGCTATTATGTGGAAAGTAAGTTTACTTCTTGGCCGCGGGCTTCTTAGCGGCAACCTTCTTCTTGCGGGCGGCCAACAGCTTGGCGCGGTTGGCAGCAGCCTTTGTGGCGACATTGGCGAAATGCGACTTAGCCAGCTCGACGTTCTGTTTCTTGGCCTTGGCTAGCACCTTGGCCACGGTACGCTTCTCAGCGGCCAGGGCAGCACGACGCTTGAGGACCTCAGCATAGGGATTCAACTTGATCAGTTGACGCACATTGGACAGAGGATTGAGGCGGCGCACACGACGGAACACCTGCTTGCGTGGGTCACGCAGCACCTTGCGGATCTCCTCGGATTTCAAGAGGCGCGACAGATCTGTGTTGGCCATTTTGGGCTGGGGCAGATTGTAGCCCTTCTTCAGAGTAGATGGCTTCTTCCAGGTGCCGAACAGATCGTTCAAGCGCGCGAATGCCGACTCGGTCCAGATGACGAAACGGCCAACATGACCGCCTGGAGCCAGTTTCAGCAAGTTCAGTTTATCCACACTGATTGTCTCAATTCCGGGGATATTGCGGAAGGCCTTGCGCAGACCCTCATCCTTATCGTAGACAACCAGAGGACCACGACGGGCAATGCGGCGACGGTCGCGCATAGTACCACGACCAGCACGGAAGCGCTGAGACTTGTACACCTGCAATGAGTTTTACACATTTAGTATAAGTTATTCGATGTAAATTGATGCAGCTGTGGCCCTCCACTGCAAACGATGGCACCTTGGAATCAGGCTGCAATCGTAACGCCTAGGAGGGCTGTTTATCTAGCAACGTATTATGTCAAGCTCCCCGATTAACGGAAAAATACAATATATGATTCCGCCTAGGAATACGTTGCGTATATGAGGCAGAACAACTAACGATAATATTGCGTACAAACCTTCTGGATATCTGCCCAGATCTTCATGCGACGTAAGAAGACGACGGCCTGCTTGGTTTTCTGCAGCTTCTGGACCTCATCGGACACAACCAATGGGAATTCGGAAACGCCATCGATGATGTGTCCCTTGGACTGCACCAATGCGGGTACACCGGAGGCGGCGATAGCCGACACCAAAGCATAACGACGCTGGTTTACATTCACCTTGCGGTGCCAGCGACGGAAGGTCTTGGTTGGTGCGAACATGCGACCACCACGGCACATGTTACCGAAGGCACCCTGGCCGGAGCGGTGAGTACCGCCACCACGGACACGGGGAATACGTGCAACAGCACGTCCAGTACCCCAGGACTCGGCCGAAGTCTGGTGACCTGGTTGCATGATAAAATAGATAAACTGGTTTTAATTTGTTTACAAACAAAGAAGAAACAAAAACGTTCACTTACCAGCCAGTTCGCTGACGGCATAGGCCTGACGGTTGTTGCGGCGCATCAGCTGGTGCACTTCGTTGACCACATCCGGACGAATGGGTGCCTTGAATACGGCGGGCAGGCAGATATTCTTCTCCTTAACTGCCTCATTCTTTTCCGTGTACACGGAGACCAATGGCCTAGCGTTGCCTAAGCTCTGCAAATATTACAAATTAATTTCATTAAATTGTCAGATCACAATAGTCGCGCGGCCGACGCACACTGTTAACACGTGGAGGTTAGGACGAAGTTTTTGGGCATGGTTTTTAATGTTTTTCACGCTTTAACTTTTTAAACTGACTGTTTTTGCAGTATACGGTGGCACGGACGACACTCAAACACATTTGCTCACCATTTTCGCTGATTTTTAATCCCAATAAATGGTTTTAATTTTTCTGCAAACGCAGATGCCGTCCTCTATTTAATAAGAAGAACGAAGAAAGAAAGAGAGCTGCCGGAAACGACCTAAAAGTGCTGCCAACTCGTTTTTCAGAGGCCATGGTTGCATTTCTGACAACATGGCTGTTGGACTGTCAAATAATTTCTGTTTAAAATACGATATATGCCTATCGAATACTATGGACGTTTTGCAGCACTATATAAATATAAACAAAATATTGTGTGTTCGTCTTTAACAAAAATAATTTCGTTTTTATAATTACTGAGACAAATGGCTGATGAAGTTATTGTTGATGCTTTGCCTTACATAGATCATGGTTATGATGACGTGGGCGTCCGAGAATCGGTGATTAAAGCTTTTTTACTCAGTTTTTCGGTATGCTAACAACTCGTTTCCATTTCAGGCGCTAGCCATGGTGGAGGAGGAATGCCGGCGCTATCGGCCAACCAAGAACTATCTAGACCATCTGCCCCTGCCAGCATCGTCGCCATTCGAGACGCCATTGATGATCAATGAATTTGAGCGGATACAAAATCGTTTGCCCATGGAAACGCTCTCTATGAAGCGCTACGAACTGCCACCTCCACCCTCTGGCAAGCTGTCTGAGGTGTCTGCCTGGCAAGAGTCGATTGAGAACTCCATGGCACAGCTGGAACACCAGTGGGTACGTTCGTTGAATCTTGAGCTTATGCTGGATTACGGTACCGAAGCCTGGAAATCGTATCTGGAAGTATTCACAGCCATGCAGGCCAAAGCCCAACTACAGTTGCAGCAGCTGAAAAAGGACATGCAGGACATTAATTGGCAACGTAAACAGGCGCAAACACAGGCCGGTGAAAAGCTGCGTGCTTTAGAAGCGCATTGGGTGCTTCTCGTATCAAAAAACTATGAAATTGAGACCGAGTGCGTTGAGCTAGAAAAAGTCATAAAAGCGGCGCGCGAGAAACTCGCGCAGCTGGCGCCACCTATCGTAGAGCCAGAGCAAACGAATGGTCATGCCACAAAGGAAGAGGAGAGCAAAGCCCATGATAGCAATATTGATATGAAGGAGGAGGAGCAAGAGGAGCCTTCTGCAGTGGAGGCTCCCAGTGTGGAAGCTCCTGCTATGGAGGCTCCCAGTGTGGAAGCTCCTGCTATGGAGACTCCCAGTGTGGAAGCTCCTGCTATGGAGTCTACTAATCAAGATGAGGGCGAGGGCTCAAATGATTCATAGTCTCGCTGTAGTTTTTGTTTACTATAATTTGTACAATTTGAATTAAATATACATACATATATCTCTCTATATATATTGAGTCGTATAACAAGCAAAATGCGAATACTTTGTATAAATATAGGATTCGTGTGTTTGTGTGTGTATGTGTGTATACATCTAGATTTGAGATTATGTAATTGTAGTTAATACAGCTTCCATTCGCTGTCCTCAGTTGTAGTCGTGTATGGCACATTTGTGATACTATCTATGGCTTATGGCCCGCCCAGGAGCGCGAGGTGGGAGCAGCAGCAGCAGTAGCGGATCGAAAGGAAAAGGAGCAGCATATAAAGGAACCATAGCAATTAGCAGGATATGTGGCGGGCATGTGCGCTTCATCGCTCCCGTGCATTGATTAACCAAAAAGCCAAGCAAACAGTTTAAAGGATTCGCTGTCAACATCTACAGCGTTGTCTCAGGAACATGTTCCGAGTGGGGCAACCTGTGCCGCTGCTGCATCAGCAGTAGCTGCTCCTGCTCCAGCCGCATGTCGGCCACCTTCTGCTCCAGTTTCTTCATGCGCATCTGATATTTGCGTTTGCTCTGCTCCAGCAGCTGGCTCAGATTGCTGCAAAGGAAGAAGAGTCTTGGTTAAATCTATGCACTGGATAGCTTCTACACCTACTCTTACTCATTTGACTTTTGCAGTTGCCGAAAGTTCTGATGCATTTGTTCGCACTTCTCGTCGTTAGCCTTGTGTGCGGCATTGATGTTCAGCAGGGTCTGGATGCGACTCTTCAGCTCCGCTTCCCGGCTGAGCGCCTCGACCAGTTGCTGCTCGGTGAGCGCCGCCTGCTCCGCCTCCGAGTAGGACACCCGATTGTTGGCCTGCAGCTGCTTCAATGCTTCATGGAGAATGCTCACACGCTCATTCGCGTACTGCTGCTCTTGCTCGGCCTCCTCCTTTTTGGCCTTCAGCTGTTGGTTTTGCTCGCGCAAGTCCAGCAGCTCCTGCATGATGACAGCCATCTCCAGATCCATGGGCGAGTGCTTCTCCTTGTCCAGCTCCTGATCCTTTTCCAAGGCCAGCCGTTTCTTCTCAAACACATCGCAGAATGGCGACTCCAGATTGACTATGGTCTGTTGCACCACGGCGCGGCGACCCTTCAGCTTTGAGACATGACAACGCAGACGATTATCATCGTCGCTTGACCATTGCTGCTTGTGCTTGGGCACATTTTCCACACCTAGATTCATGTTGTGCTGCCATGGACCCAAGCTATTCTCGCACAGATCCTTCTCGCTCTCCAGTCGGGCCAACAGATGATGTGCCACTGTTTCCACGGCTCGTCGACTCTCCTCGGCGGCAGCGGATTTATCGTTCAGCAAGGCCAATCTGCATGACAGTCATTCAAGCAATCAATCAATCTATCAACTTAAGTTATATACCCACCTGCTCTCCAGCAATGCCAACATCACATCGTACGCCTCGATGGCGCGATCGCTGCAGTTGAGCGCCAGCTGTAGGGCCACAGCATTCGATTCGTATTTGCCGCAAAGCAGATAGAGATGCTCGGTGTGCTCCTTGGACTCATCCAAGGTGAGCGAGAGCAATGTGTTGCGCACCTTCATTTGCTCCAGCTGGCGCTGCACTCGCTCCAGCTCCAGTTGTAGGGGCGCCATCAAAGTATCCATCAAAGTGTTCTGTTTGCAAACCAAATGCTCGACAAGATTGATGTCCTATCGGAGGTGGAGGGCAGAGTATAAGGACGGTGCATAGAGCAGTTGCTGCTGGCGACTAGCTTACCTCATTGCTCAGCTCTGTATGGTCTTTCTCCAGGTCAGGCGAGGCATCCAGCTGCGATTCACTTTTGCTGGCGCAACGCAGTTTCACGCGCTCGGCCATTTTAACGCACTTTTGTGGGCTGGTTACGGATACGCAGGCTACAAGGATTTGATTTTTAGTAGGTTATTTGAGTAAGGCTTAGCCAAGAGTTGCCTGGACGCACCATTCAAATCATTGAGTTGGTTGCCATTCTCATTGGCCTCCATATCGCAGGCAAAGTATATGACATTGGGTTGATCCTCCACGACGGCTGAGTCCTTGTCCTTGGTGGCCATCTCGGCCTGCAGCAGCGCTATCTGTGCACGCAGATGCAGCACCTCCTCCTGCAGCGCCTCAAGCTGTCCCTTGCTAATGGCGTCCTGTTGCTTGATGTGCGCATTCTCGGTACTGGAACAGGCGCCCTCGAAATCCTCCAATGGCTCCGTTTGACACTCGCCATCCGCATTGGTTAGATTTAGCTCCGAATTGTATATGGAACCCTCTTGATAGCTGACTTCTGTTAGATATTGTGTTATATACTGAGTCTATAAAATGCATCCGGGACTCACCGCTGCCCTCGCCCTCCGGCTCCTGCTCCTCCATTATGATATGCTCTTGTTTGCTGCGCAACTTCTTGCTAAGCTCTGCAATGACGCAGTGCATCTCGGTGATGCGGCATTCGTGCGCTTGGCTAACCACCTCCAGGCGTTTGTGACACATCTCACGCTCCGCATTGCTTTCAGCGAGCTGGCGCTCAGTCTGTTGCAGGCGCTGCGATAGCTCGCGCACTCGATTCTCCAGCTGTTGCACCGACAATTGCTCTACCTGCAAGAGAGGAACCAACAGATTAGTTAAGAGGCGAAATGAAATCGATTTTAGTTTTCACATTGATGGGCCGTCGTGACATGGGCTGTGCCATTAGAGTATATTCCCAACTGCGTCGCTTCTCGGCATGTTGAAAGAATCCCCCGCCCCCGCTGTTGCCGCCTAGGGGCGTGTCACTGCAGCACAGACAGCTCAGGCTGCGCGGCAGCAGCTCTTCCGATATCATGATCAAATCCAAAATAAACTCAAAAGAAAATAAACGAATTTTCGCTAGCGATTACGTCGTCGTTGTTGCTGCACTTCGTCTTGCAGCTTGACCCTGTCTCTTGCAACGCAGCTGCGCAGTGTCAAAATTCCACACACACTTGCGGTACATACACATGCGTGTGTGTGTGTGTGTACGTCTGTGTAACTAAGGGTCACTTACAATTTGTTGACAATTCGGCAATGTGTGTGTGTGTGTCTGTGAGTCTGCGTGTGTGTGTGCCTGTGTGTGTCTCTGTGTATCCCTGTGTGCGTGTCTGGCGTACGCATGTAACGGTATTTACTTTGTTGACATCATGTCTGTGCATGCCTGCGTAACGGTCACTTACTTTGTTGACAATATCGAGGGTCGAGCAGCTAGAAATGTTGTTGTCGCTCTCAGTCGTGTCCCGCTGCGTATGCTCCGGCGAATCTAGCTCAATAGAGTCCACAATATGTCTGTGTTGGCCCAGTGCAGCGCTGGGGCCGTATATACCGCCTCCGCCTCGCGGTGATATGCTGCCGAAGACGAATTCAATGTCATCGCCCATGACTCCACCGCCACCTCCGCCGCCGCCTACACCCTTTGATATGGCTTTGATATCCCTTTGCTGCTGACGACGCGCCAACTCCGCACCAATCTTGGCAACGCGCGCTATTTGCACATCATTGGACATCATTGATAAAGTGTTTTGTCCACTTTTCTGTCTGATTGGATTTTGTGTGTGCTGTTTATTTATTGGCTAACTGGTCTGGCTCAGACAGTTGGCTTTGTGTGCGCTGCGACTTTTAAGGGATTTTCGTTTGCTTTCGATTGGCGCTCCATTTCCACATTTTAATGGCACTTGAATTCACATGGTTGGCGCAAACAGTAATTACTTTTAAGGCATTTTTAATTCAAAAACTAAACGAAACGAAAATAACATTTGCAGTAGCTACAAATTTCTTATCAGAAAATGTATACTATAGTAGACGCGCAGTGTTGCACAACGCGCAAACTCCAATAGACTGTGCTGTAAAACTTCGCCGTAATTAACGGCTTTCATATTTGAAAATCGAATAAATAGGTATTTGTCGCTCTGAAATGTTTTCTGCACATAAGTGTTTATTGTACGCTGTAAACATTAGATAAATATATTTATGTAGTTTATAATTCGTATTGTGTATAACGGCATAAGCACGATATGCTTATTATGAATAGGTATGCACGGAAGCATTACACAATTAACATTCAACTAGTTTACAACTAATGCATTTTTGCCGCGTTCTCGGCGCGTATTGTGACCATTGCCTCGTAGTCCCTCATATCCAATTCATGGAGTGCTTTCTGCACCAGCTCAGCCAAATGTGGAGGCAAGTCTTTGAGATCCTCCTTGCGCTCCCTAACCACAGCGCTGGAGACTCGCGGTGTGCCATTATAATTGCCCGAATCGGTTGTGAGCGACGTCGATTTATAAGTATTAGCCGCCAGCTCATTCAGTCGCACATCGATGCCATAAACCGAAGAGTCGGCTGACTCCAAGGATAGCGAGGACATGCCGTCATCCGATTGTAGCCCACCCGTTGTTCTGGCATCGTATGGCTCGGATAGATGTGTGTTTGCCGTTTCGGCTGATGGGACTGCTGCTGCTTCCACTTCGTCGGGACCCACATCATCGACCATGGCTGCACAGTAGCCATTGAGTAATAGCTGTGACGGCGCATAGCCCAGCTCCTCATCCTCGTCCACATCCTCCAATGCGGTATTTTCGGACTCGCCGCTAAGAAGCTGCTGCCAACGCTGCTCCAGCTCTGCCATTTTGGTAGCGAGTATTCTAAAAAGGGGTTTCATTTAATTTAATTTTTGAGTAATATATAAATATATATGTATGTTCTTTTTATTAACTTGTTGGTGCGCTTCTGATGCGTCAAAGCCAAATTCTTATCGTTCAGGTTGTCCAGCAGCGCCAAGCACAAGGATTTTAGATCGTGTATAGTCTCCGTTTTGCCGGGCAAATCAATGCCGCTTTCCAATATAGTTTTAACTGTAAAAGGGGACTATAACCTTAGAAATCATTTAAAAGAGATTTTGAGCAACTTACCTTGGCGTGGACTCAATATGGTTTCATCATTTGCGCTGCCACCAAGCTTAACGATGCCTTTTTTACGCTTTGCTTCCACCATGTTCTGAACAAATACGGATTTTTGGATATATGTAAGCATATTTTATAAAAAAAAGTCGGTTTATATAGTGGGGCTTATGATAAGAGAGTCGGAGCCAAATGAGTGCCTAGTGTCTGTAAGATTCGCCCAGGGAGATTACAATAGGCGTCTACCCATAGTATAATCACAGATTCCAATGCGAATCTACCTAATATGAGTCGTTTAGATAACTAAATAAGAATCTGATTAGTCTAGTCCTCTATATGTATGTTATTTCCCCTGTTCAGGTGTCATATGGTCTATATTCATGTCAGTTAAAGCTTCATGGTCTACCTTATATTTGTTGACCGACTGTTTCGTCAGCTCCAGCTCACTCTCCTGGATCTTCACACGTTCGTGTAGGTACTTGTTCTCAAGCAGCACGCCATCAATATCGAGCAACTGAAAATAATCGAAGGTTACATGCATATTCTTCACATCTAGTATATAAGGCATACCTTTGGATGCATTTTATTGGCCTTGAGGGCCACCAAGAGCTCATGGTTGAGCCTGTGCGCCTTGCACTTGTACGCATCCCGTTCCGTAATCAGTTCCTCCTTTTCATCAATAATACCTTTGAGGTCGTATGCTAATTGTGCGTTCTTCTTTTTCAGATTCTCCAGATGGCAAATGAAATTTGCGCGCTCCCGTTTCCACTGCAGCTCCTCCTTGTTGTGGGCCGCATTTTCGTTGATCAGCGTCTGCAATCGGGATTTGCTGTTGGACTCCCTCTCGCGCAATAGTTCCATGTCGCCTTGTAGTTCCTTCAATCGCTGCTTAAGGGCCTCCACCTCGGTGTTTAGCTTGAGATTCAATTCACGTGTCTCGTGCAGCAGCGCAGCAAGACTCGAATTCTGACTTAAAGCGCCGCATGCGTTTCCATTCCCGGCCAGCAGTTCACTATTCCGTTTCATGGCCGAGTACCGCAACTGCAGCGTCTCGGCCATCAATTTGTACTGGTCGCGCTCGACACGAAACTGTTCCAGCTCTTGGCGTAGGATGCGCAATGCCTCAACTTTACTCTGAAGCTTTCGATGCACCGCCGACGTCTGCAAGAGAGGGGATAACAATCTGGTTTCCATTCTTCAAGTATCTGTTAACTTACCTCCACATTATAGTTTTCCATATGTTTGCCAAACATATAGTCGTATTGATTGACATTGACAATGTTGCTGCTGCAATTGCTATTCGAGGCATTGCTCTGTCCGTCGTCCGTGTCCATGTCTCCATATGCTACTCTTAAATTCATATAAGCTCGTCGTGTTTGACATGAACAGCCGTTAATTATGCGTTGATTTGTTTTTCTTTTTACATCAAATAAATGTCAATATTATATACAAAGTTTTAACGTGCTGCGTGCGCTTGTATGTGCAGTAATTTCTTCATATGCTGTTCGTCCACGGAAAATTAATCAATTTTTATTTGCGACTGCGCAATCCATAAAATTTGAATTTTAGTGCTGCTCAATTTTTCAGAAAGGGAGCAGCAGGTGTTAGACACCATCGTTGCCAGGTTCAAATATTCTTCACATAGTTGACATGCTCGATTTTCGCGCCAAATGGGGATGCTGCCTAAATTAAATTTTATTTTAATACAAGTTCAAGCAAACTATCAATATTTTTTAATATATTGTGCTTAAAAATAAATGATTCGAAATACATTTATTAACAAACTGAAAAAAAATCTGCCAAAGAAATACCACAGTTTAAATACTACGAATCGATTGTTCTCAGCTGCTTTTTGCTTATATCAAAGATATCGGAAAATCATCGTGAATATGTATTGACGTTCCGCCACGTTTTATAATTGTACCGCATTGTGTTTTATCGGCGACTTAACAGGTCTTATATTTAATAATAAGCGATAGTATGAAACGCTTTGCAAATATTAATGATTTATTTGTAAAAACCTGCATAGAAAATTTTACATCAGCCGTGGTCACCAAAATGATGACGTCCACAATAAAATTTGAAACCTAAAAAGATCTATATCGATATATATAAGAATCGTGAACAATTTCCTTTTGTTTCCATTCGCTCTTCGTAAAACGTGCAGTTTGCTTATTGGTAATTCATTCAATTAAAACTTCCGGTTGTTGGCTAAACAATTAACTTATTTAATGTGCTTAACTGTTATTTATCATCCTACAGTTAATTAAAATCACAAAGTACAAATATTTTTAGCAAATTAGCATATTTTTTTGCAAAAAGTCAATTACATGTGCGAACGCGAATGAGATAGCAACACGGTGTGAGAGACGCTGCATTGGTTAAAAAGAGTCAAATATAGATTTACGAAGTGGGTTAGCAAAACAATCAATGAAATGCATGGATTTAGAAGAGAGAATTGTTAACCGGCAGATTAGGGAATGCGAGAATGAAGAAATAAATTCATGATAAGCCAGTAAACGTCACACCACCATATATCAACGACCACACACACGCATAAACTCCGAGCACACACCGAGACCTCCTCATTCTCATCAAACAAGACGACACTCCTCTGGCTTGCTTAATCAATTAGCTCGACACACCACACAAACTTAAACCTCAGTTCATTTTGGTCAGTCTAGTTTTGTACTCGAAGCGAAGCGTGCGTGTCCGGCATTAAAGCTCCTCAGCACACACACACACATACACATTGACAGAATGGCGTCCAACGAACTACAGTCGCCGACGAGCGAAATGGTGTTGCTTACACCAAACACTGAGAATCCGCCCAGCATTGTGGCAGCTGCGACCAAGGATAAGGATGCCAAGCGAGAGGGATCTGCCGAATCGGACAGCAGTCGTGTTGTGATGAAGAAACAGTTGGGCTTACTCGAAGGTGTGGCCATTATACTGGGAATTATATTTGGCTCGGGCATATTTGTTTCGCCCAAAGGTGTCCTGCAGGAGGTGGAAGCAGTGGGCACCTCCCTGGTCATTTGGGTGCTATGTGGCTTGCTCTCCATGATCGGTGCTCTTTGCTATGCGGAACTGGGTACAGCCATACCCAAGTCTGGCGGGGATTATGCCTATATATTCGAGGCATACGGCTCACTGCCGGCTTTCTTATATCTATGGGATGCCATGATGATATTTGTGTAAGTATTTTATTTTTCAATTTTGTGATTTCAATGAAAACCACAAGCTTAACCTCTTTATTCCATTTACATTGGGTTAAATGGCTTACGCAATTCAAGCGATTGTTGCGTCTTCTCTTTCAATTGAAGATTCAATTGAACTCAAGAGATTTGTGTGCTTGCAATTAATATGGGCCTGGGTCAAGGTTAACGCTGTCGGTTTCGATTCACTTTCACAAGCGAAGTGGATTATCTTATCAGGTTAATTATTGCCAATAAACAGTTTCAATTGCCTCGTATAGTACACTCAACTGCACTAAATTCTATGATTATTGTTATCACAAAGCTATTTTTGCTTGATCCGATATGCCTTCGGCGTTATATACTACTTTCATGAATATATATATATATATGTATACAAAAGATATTTTTTTGTTTAGCATAGTAGATTTGATTCTTATAATTTATAGCTGTCATACGCATGCCTATACCCGAATTTATCTAAAAGTTTTGATTTTATTGGCTTCAAGGCGAAACTTTCGAGGTTGTTAAACTTTTCAATATAAATTAAGCCTAATTGACATATGTATGTATTCAAACCAATAAATGAATATGTGTGTCTATATACCTTATGCATTTGTACAGTCGTGATTACTGTATAATAGCCATATATATTTAATGGAAATATTTGCAAACACTTGCGCGATTGCAAGTACTTAAGAATTGTTTTGTTTGTCTGTTTCCTGTTGAATTTGATATATTTATTAATGTGAATGCTTACTGAATTGCAGGCCGACGACAAATGCCATAATGGGTCTAACATTCGCCTCCTATGTGCTGCAGCCCTTTTTCGCCGATGGCTGCGAGATACCAAAACTTGCACTGCAGCTGTTGGCAGCGGTTACCATCTGCTTTCTGACCTACTTGAACTGCTATTATATGAAGGTGACAACGAAAATGCAAAACGTTATCATGTTCACCAAAATAGCGGCTTTGGTATTGATCATTATCGTTGGGTCCATCTGGATGCTGATGGGTCATACGGAGAACTTTGATAAGCCTTTTGAGAATACCGAAACCGATCCTGGCAAGCTATCGGTGGCATTCTATTCGGGCATTTTCTCATATGCCGGCTGGAACTATTTGAATTTCATGACCGAAGAGCTGCGCGATCCATATCGCAATTTACCGCGTGCCATTTATATATCATTGCCCTTGGTAACTGGCATTTATGTGCTGGCCAATATGGCCTATCTGGCTGTGCTATCGGCACCCGAGATGATCGCTTCCAATGCCATTGCTGTGGTAAGTACACCCATGTATATGTTAATGAGCATGAGATTATATTGATTGATTGTTGTTTTTTTTTTTTTTTTTAATTTTATTGTAGACCTTTGGCAACAAAATTATGGGCAACTTTGCTCTCATCATACCCATTATGGTGGCCATCTCGGCTTTTGGCGGTCTTTCAGTACACATTATGACATCGTCGCGTATGTGTTTTGTGGGCGCGCGAAATGGACATATGCCCGCAGTGCTCTCTCATATCAGTGTTAAGAGCTACACGCCGTTGCCTTCTCTAGCTTTTCTGGTAAGCTGTTGTCTGACTTCTAACTTGACTTATTGATTGAAAGGAAGTTGACTAATTGAACTTGTTTGCCCTGCAGTGTCTGCTCTCAATTGTGATGCTGCTTGTGAGCGATGTGTATGTGCTTATCACTTATTCCAGCATTGTGGAGTCTTTCTTTATTATGCTATCGGTGTCGGCTGTTTTGTACTTTCGCTACAAGCGCCCCAATATGGATCGGCCAATTAAAGTGAGTTCTGCGGCTTTCTCATGAATTCTTTGACAAATATTCATATGTATATGCATATATAAATATTTTCCTTTGGTCAGGTCTCATTGTGGATACCCGCAGTGTTTGTCGTTGTGTGCGCCTTTCTGGTAGTCGTTCCGGTTTATGTTGCGCCATTTGAGGTCGCTATGGGCTTGCTAATAACACTAATTGGCATCCCATTCTATTACGTCGGCATCGTGTGGAAGAACAAACCAATATGGGTGCAGCACGCGATTGGTGCGTAGACAAGCGGCGTGTGCTGTGCGGGCTTTTGGCCTTGACAATCGCCACGTTTGGACATTAAACCTTACATTTGCACATTCACATTCATTAACAGCTAAATAATCTATTTACGTTTTATGTACTTTCTAGATTCATTGACATTTACGTGCCAAAAACTCTTTTTGTCCGCCAAGGAGGAGAAAGAGGATTAATTAAAGACAAGGATATAAATAAGAGAATTCATCACAAATATACAATACATCACAATCAATACATCACAATCGATACATCATAAAAAAGGAAGGAAAGAACGTTGACCATAAGTGCAAAGACATCGAATATTATTTTTGATATATTTATGTATTTGACACAGTTGTGGACTACGTAAATTGTTAAGTTCCAGTTATAATGCTTTCTGTATACCACAAATTAGAGATTGGTTTATATTTTCATATTTACGTGACGAGGAACAGTTTGTAAATTGTTATTATCTAACTTATTTCGATCTGATTTGTATCATGTACTATAGACTAGATGTTTAAAATATTTTTGGCCAGACCACATATGTGTGCTTAGGTAGGTTTTTAAATTATATTACTATTATCTTGTTAGACCAAAGTCCACCAATGTAATATGCCAAAGTTCATAATACATATATAATTTATTCATCACAGACTACCAAAATGTATACAACCAAACTATTTCCGTTCGATTGATATTATCTATGTGGTTTTTCTCATTTTATATTACAAATTGTATTTGATAACTTAAGTGAAACTGAATAAAGAAACTTTTCTATGTTAAATGCGATCTTTTAGGCGGCATGTCTTGTCGCAGAAAAAGTATGCAATGCAAACGGTAAAATTGTAAATAGCTTAACATACTGTCACGGCGTATTTGTCGTCACTGACAATGTCCGACCAATTCATTATCACTGATAAGCCATATAAATAGAATGTACTTATTTTTAAGCCCAGTAAGACAGTATAATGTACGATGCTCGGCGATTTGCTGGCAGGTTTGTGTCTAAAAATAAACCCCTAACTACTGGCCGCATAAATAGCCTTTGGACATTCCCGGCACGTCGACGTCGCATGACGACAGCTTTACGGATTGTATCTGAGAACATGAACGAAGCACATGTAGTACTCCTCTGTCTATCTGTCTAGTGTGTAAATATGCCATGAATCTATCTCAATATCTAGGTGTTTTTAATTGATAAAAGTATTGTGCGCCTTTTGAGCTGCTTGTTATGCTGCTCAGGGGCTTTCATTTGATTATATCTGATCAAGATTTCGCATATCTATGGCTAAGTTATTTGTATGGGCCGTGCGCTAAATTCAGAGCCGTTTTCAGTTTTTTATTTCATTTTTTATAGGTTTTTAAATGTATGCCAGTGAAAAGACAAATTACTTAAGTATTGTCATGAGCAGCAAAATTTAGCTTTATTGCTTTCTTTAATGTCTGAATAATTGTGCTTAAATGTGATCATCATTTCGGATGTACAACGCTTTGCATGCCAAATCGCTGCGCCCATAGCTCTGACAGTTTATATAGATCTATATGTGTAGATATATTGTAAAACAAGTATCTAGTCAATGATCAAATCGAAAGTCAAACAAATGAATTCATTATAAAATCAAAGTCATTCTAAGGGCATAGGCATATGTGGGTCTTTTTGTAAAAGAGGCGAACTTGTTGGGTATAGCTCTAAGATTGAATTAGCTCTTAACATATACCCACTTCTCTATGTGGTGTATATAATTGAGGGATCGATGGGTAAATCTACTAATATACGATCCAACAGATCGTCGGATAGAGAGATCATCGATAAGTAAAATGATAGGGCAGATAGATAAAATGCAAGTATAAATCACATATAGAATAATAATATAACAATGTATATTTAATACTATTGATGCCATGAGCTTTATTATTATTAATCAAATGGGAATTTTAGCTTGACACAGAGAACTACTTTTCAGTTGGCTAAATCAATTAACAATTGCAATAGGTGTAGTAAATGATATTAATAGATATACAAGTATTTCCCAGCTCAATTATGATATAACCATAACATTGAAGTACCTATATATATTCATATATGCCTCATAGAACATACAAAAACTTGTATATCCTGTAATTTCAAGCACGTGCTTATCATGTGCTCTCGATTAACACATTCACTCAACACATTCGACTATCATTAAGAGTTCGTGCTAAATCGTTTAAATACGACAAACTAACAGTTATCACGCGTTCCCAAAATGTTCTATAAATCTAGACTGGAAGTCAAGCGACATATACATTTCACTTCTAATTGATTACGCTCATTTCTATGAATTATGAAACACAATTAAGAAAAAAAAAAACAAGCAAAGTTGAATAAAATGTAGGCTGCCGATATATCTTTCCTATTATGTTCATTTGAGGATAACTACTAATTGCTCGAAATGATTTTTGCTTTTTGTTTTTTTGCCAAGGTCTCGATTGGAGATTGGAACTGAATTCGATTGAAATTCCAACTGTCTGGCATATTATCATATAATGTACGAGCTCATAAGTAGATGTAGGTTCAAAATGCATTCATTTTCGAATTGTCAAGCACGATTTTGTTTCTTTGCAATATCCATATATGTCACGAGCTTCCGATACACATGTAAATCAAAAGTGGTTATGCACTGAAAAATCACAATTGCTTCTATTGGCATAACATGATAAATGAATCACCTTAAAATTGTAGAAATATTTCAGCTTATTAAGTTGGCTGCGGCAGACAGAGGAATGTTTGGGATTCACATGAAAACGTGGCTGAATATAGAAATCAGAATGGGAAATATGTATATTATTTACGTTGAACTGAATACGTGTAAACAATTTAGAGTTCTCTAGTGTAGCTTTTGTATATATTTCTTGTATTGCGTAATACAATATACCTAATTCAATACGATAGCAATGTAATTGTTGTCATACATATGTATTTTCATATGCATAGTCATGCGGAAACTTCTCACACTCAACGTGTGAAAATTCGCTGAATGACTCTGTTTGGGCTCATCGAAATTTTATTTGATATTGATAGCCACGCGTATAATTAGTAGCTGTTTGTTTTTTTTCTGTCAATATTTACCAGGCATTAGATATGTCTCAGCCCTATATAAGAGTTGGAATGCAAAACAAAATATTATCAAATGATTGAAAGCCGTTTCCTTCTTGTGTTTGCCTTCAGCATTAGCCGAGCGCGAATTGTGATTAATCATCTTCGTTTTCTTTTGCATTCTAATTAATGTTGAGCTTACACAGTGTGCTGCAGTTAGTTGAAGTGAAATTTAGGCGCACGTAATGCTACTTCAAATTCGATTTCATTAAGCGAACGGCATTAGAGTAAAGCTACAACAGCTCAATACTTCAATACCCATTGACAAAACGATCGATGGATCGATGGATCGATCGTGTGCTCGGTCGGTCGTAGTCTGGTGTTGTTCGTGCGATTTTGATAGTAGCATGAGTGTGTGGGGTTGTGCATACCCTGTAAATGTGCATTGAAAAGTATGACGATTGTGTCATATTATGTAACAGCGCTACAGGAAGTCACATCTATAATAACTTAAGACAGGTCAAAAGTAATATAATTCTTATATGTATATGTATTATATGTATTACATACTATATTATTGTACACCCAAACTCTACTAACGTGTGCCTTGTGAGTAGTACCTAACAAACAACTTGTGTATAGCACCTAGTATATTATGTATTGTAACACAAATATCATAGTAAGTAGTAGTTTAATTTTGTACCTTAGAACTTATTAGTGGATAATTGTACCTATTACCTTAAGTCTTAAAAATACAGTATATTGTACCTTAAAGCTGGTACATTTTACATTCTGCCTATTGCCTAGTACCTAGATTTTTTAATTTGTACATCGAACCTAGCACCTAACACCTACCACTCTTTATGTAGTACAAGTAAATTGTACCTAAACCTTAGCATTTTATGAATATATTGTGTATGTAAATTGTACCAAAATGTATATAGTTATAGGGTATCTTTAAGTCGTCAATGCTCACCTAGACTGCCTTGTATTTTATGGCCGGTGTCGAGAGTGCGGAGCACGCGCTATATGCGGGGATTTGAGCTTTCGAATTTTTCAACTAGTTCGTTGACGCTTGGGGAAGTTGTGAAGGTGCTTGAAACGCTAAACGTCCGCGCAGTTTAGAATCGACCAGCCAAGCGCAAAGGTGTTGCAAGGTGTTCTACCGGTGCTCGGTGATCAGGAGTGCGGCTCAGTGTAGAAGGAAGCCTTGAAATATATAGCTTTGCAGTATAAATACAAATAGTAATAAGAATCAACGCCTGCGATGCATCTGCTAATACTACAAGCAGCTTTTCTTGTGATCTGCTGGTCTCAAGGTAAAAACAATTGCCCGTAAATATCGTGATACCCAAGTGTTATATAACAGCTGACAGGCTGGCAGGCGACAGACGATAGACAACAGGAAACAGGCTGTGGTCATGTGATACCTTTGGCCATTGTACCAAAAGTGCAGTCATCGAATAAATCAATGAAAAGCAAAAGTGATAATCGTAAATACTGAAGGTGCCCCGGCAAAACCCAATCAGTATTAATTTCGCGCCGAACATACGAAACTGCTTCAGCTCTTATCTCTGATAAGTCAACAATGGGCGTACGACCTGACAGAGTGCCACCAAATGTCAAGGCTACGGTGATTCATTTTTATTGATATCTACCTGACTACGATAGCTATATTTAGATATTTACCAATTTATGATAGTACAGTTCGAAGTACTACTATGTACTACCAAAGGCACACTTTACACAAATTTGATTGCCGTAGATTTATGGTATTTAGGTGCACTTGAAACTTTTTCAATTGCGAAATACCAATTAATACATTTATTGCTGTCATTGATTTTGATTAAGCACACTTCAGTGATATAAATAGTCTGGTAGCTAGTGAGTACCTACTTACATAACAAACTTATCTGTTGCGTGATCTGATCGTGTTACTCGACTCCAAGAGAAAACAAAGTCATAATCAAGTGTTAATTCTCAAATAATCAATAAATTAGCTACTCTAAGAACTGAAGCGATCACTTTAGAGATCATCATATGATCGATGTTGATATCGTGCTAAACGATTTGAGTATGCTTTAATTAAGCAAGAGTTTTGTTTATTTACGGCTTATCGTCAGTATATACATATATACTGATTGCAGATATGAGTCGGAATTTTGTTGTATTAGGATAGGCCTGAAGTCTATTCTTAGCGTTAGTGCCATCATACGTATTTTTATATTTCATTAGGGGTTTTTTATTGATATTTTGACTGTTATTGTGTAAACGTGTTTCGATTGATTCAGTTTATATTATTTATTATATTTTTAACTTTTATGATAATCACTATTACTTTTATTACTTCTTCGGTTTTCATATAGTTTTAAGTTACAGATTCTTTTCCAAGCTAAAACATATGTTTTATTAAGGACTTCATCTTGATTTATGCCAGATCGATCCTTTTCTCTATCCCTACGTCGTTGAAGAAACTATAAATTAATATCATGATTTGTCAAAGGAGTAATAGAAGTATTCTCTGCTCGTCATCAGAAATCATATTTATTAATACATGTCTATTATTATTATGTTTCCACATTAAGCTCCTTCATTTATGATAAACAAAAGTCTAGCCGATAATATGGGTTCACATCAGTTCACATCGGTTAGCTCAATGTCACGATCAATTCGTGTTTCGATCTACTTTCCACTTATTATTCTAATTCATTATTCCGATAATGCCAATTAGTATAAATGCGAAAATAAATATTTTTCTATCTGTGCGCTAATTGAGACGTGTAGAAATATATAATTGTCATATGATATGCATGCTAATAGCCAGTTCTGCTATTGGCTTTCAATGTGGGTTAACTTTTCCAGTTATCATAGACGAAATATTGGTTGGGTCTTGTATAACATAGGCTGGAAGTCAGACCGTGGAGTCAGACAGGTGGTAAAAAATTATTGAAAAATATTTACCTGCTACGCTCATTATCTGTATCAATATCAATATCAATGATTGTGGCCCGATATCTATATATACATATATTATATACATATATTGTATTTAGCATGGCCTTGTGCTTTCTTTATGAAATTCATTTATTGATTTATCTATTTGCTAGACAGCAAACAGTTAGCATTTGTTTGCGCCCCCATTTATTTGCAATAATTCACAACTGCTCGTATATGTCACTGATAAGCTCTGTGTGCGGCGCACGTGATATGGTTTAGATGTTCCCCAACTAAATATTAGTGGTTAGCACTAGGCACACAATGCGACTCACCGTCTACCGCATATCTATCAATACATATTTCATTGTTCTTCTCTCGCAGTGGTCAATGGTCATGTGTTCGGCTACTCGGAGCCCAATCAGAGGCGTTGGGCGCGTCATCACGGACACTGCGCGGGCAAGACGCAGTCACCCATAGCCATATCCTCCAGCCATGTAAGTGCACTGAGAGAAAATTTTATTACTAATTATTATTATTAATTAATTACATATTTACAATAGTAAAAATTTATATAAAAGTATTACGATTACTCAAAAAAAAACTTAATAAAAATAAAAAATAGCCAAAAAAGTCTTAGCATAAATTAAATAACTTTAAAACACATAAATAGCAATAATTGAAAAATATTATAAATAACAAAAATTAATGAATTAATTGTTTGTTTATTTTATTTGTAATGTATTTAATAAGCCCCATTTCTCTGAGTGTATTTGTGCATTAACCGTTACCCATTTGAATTACTCACATTATTGCAGACAATACCCATACACATGCCGGCAGTGGATATGATTGGTTATCACAATCTGCTGCCATATCCGCTGAAAATGATTAACAATGGCCACACGGGTAAGTGGGCGAGGGGGCGTTCACATAATTGCATTGATTAATTATCGCATTTCCATTCACCAGTCACCATTGGCATACCCAAGCTAAACAGCAGCGAGGAGCTGTACGAGTTCCTGCCCTATATACGGGGCGCTAAGCTGCCCGGCGAGTTCGAAGTGGAGGGTCTGCATTTCCACTGGGGCGATAAGAACAATCGTGGCTCCGAGCACGTCATCAACGACATTCGCTACACCATGGAAATGCATATTGTGCATCGCAACAAGAAATATGCAACGCTGGGCGAGGCGCTCAACCATCCCGATGGTGCGGCGGTGCTGGGATTCTTTTTCAATGTGAGTGCCGGTAGCAGCATTAGGCAAATGTGTTACACGCTAATTTCGATTCCCTCTGTAGCTGGATGAAGACGAGGGCCAGGGACTGGTTACCATCAATCGTCATCTGCACCTGATCGCCGAAGCCAACCAGGAGGCATCTCTAAATGTCACATTTTCGCTATCCTCGCTGATTGCCAATGTGGATGTGGACAAGTTCTACACATACAAGGGTAAGCGGGGCGTATGATTGATTTTTCTTAGTCTCGCCCAGAGATGAGAGAAGAGAGGATATTTGTTTTTGTGATAAATAATTAGGGAATATTCTTAAATAGATCAATAAGCGATGACAGCATTATTTTGATTAGTACATTTATAAAACAATTCTCAATATCTTGGATATTTTCAAAGGTAGAGTGACCATATTTTGCATATATATGAGTGTTGATATTTTGTTGTTGATATTAAATACGACAAGTGCTAAATCAATTGATAACTTAGAGTGACCATAACTTAGGTTGATGATATCTGGCATATTTAAAGAAGATTGTCAGGGTGACCAAATGTTTATTTTGAGGATTTTTAACAACTTTCGCTTAAAATCAATAAAATCTGTGTGATGTATATTAGATAATAAAATAGTTTAGTAAATTTGCTTGGTTACTAATATAAGAGAGAGTATTAGGTAACCGATTACACCCGACTGTCTGAGAGTTAGGGCTGTATGTTGAGGCATATTATTATATTGCAATACAAAGATTAAGATTATATATTATATTACTTCCCCAATAGTGATTGAGCGAGTATCCGACAGTCAGTTACATCCCATAGCACAGAATTCTTAAGTGCTTTGCATGGGTGCAGCAGTGCAGCTGTCACCGTGTCATGTGCCATGTACATTTGCATGACTGTTGATTGTTTGAATTAATGAGCGAATGGCATTTAACATTCCCATTCCGTTTGCAGGCTCGCTGACGACGCCGCCCTGCTCGGAAGCCGTCACCTGGATACTGTATCCCGATCCCATACCCATATCGCCCAAGCAGGTGAGTGCCCAATGCATCAGAGCCCAGTGCGTATATGTAATGTGATTTGTTTTTGCTTTGCAGATCTCTCGTTTCCGCCAGCTGTCCGACACTCAGGATGGCGCCTTGGTGGACAATTTCCGAACGCTGCAGCCCGTCGGCAATCGCCGGATCTTTGCGCGCACCGGACACGTGCGTCACACATCGATTGCGGCTCTGAAGCACGAGGGCGACTATCTCAAGTACGATTGGTTCTATTGAGTGGCCAAGCTGTGTGGATGCTCAGTGTGCCATGCTACGTTAGACTAGTCTAAGTCTAAGCAATTAGTTCATTTTGCATTTATTATTTAATTGTAAGCTAAAATCCTCTCAATAAGTAAATAATGTTATGCTGTCAGACGTGATTTGCGACCGTAGAGCAGCAGCGAATTGGGTATATCCTCTATGAAGAAATTGGCTGGCATCAGACTGAACATCTTCTTCAGCAGATCGAACAATGTGCTCTCCAGAGTTTCCGTGATCAGTGGACGGAACGTCTCAAAGAAACTTCTCCAGTTCTCATTGAAGAACTCATTCGTGCTCTGCTCCACCTCCTTGCTGTGCCCATTGAACAGATTGTCCAAATACGTGCGCACATGGCCCACCTTCAGCTTGACGCTCACGTCAGTCACATTGTAGAAGGTGTAGCCGCCTTTCTCGTACAGTCGCGTCTTGGCATTGAGCAGAATGTCTAGATCATCTGTCACGGAATTAGATAAATGAATATTTCTGATTCGCTGTATATATATATTTATAATCACCAATCTCCATAAATATGTTGCCACTTCCATGCAACGGTATTATTAAGACGTTTCCGACCATTTGGTATTTACCATCGAAGCGCATGCGCGGTATATAGATTTTATCCTGCCAGCTAAAGTCCTTTTTGCTGACCCTGAAATAAAGAGTTGAAATAATTCGAATTTGAAATATAAAAAAAGATCCGTCTTTTATAATTTATCGTAACTCTATCAATCAAAATATATAACAGTTGTAATAACATCAATATTAATAGGTATACTAGAATTGAGTGCAGTGTGTATTGAGAATGTTGTGAGCTACTCACTTGCTTTCCTTGACTATCAATTTGCCAAAGCCACGTATTACCAGATCGCTTAAATTAGCCGATATAGAGGAAACATCGCTATTTGTTTGTGTGAATGTCAGCTGATCCTGTTTCATGGGATCGATGGGTCCGAAAGACTCCTCAATTTCGGGTATACCTTAGTGTCAGTAAAGAGAGGGATACCATTTAATTATATGTGAACCTATCGGTATTCAGGTTTGCTGCTCACCTTTGATGACCTCGTTAAGGAATGCTTGTATGGAACGAGTTGAGCAGTTCGTAAAGCCGGGCTCTTTGATGCGACACGATTCAATATATGATGCTGTGCTTAAGCAATACAAGATTGAGTTTCACTTCTTGATCAACTATATAAAAACATAGCTTACGTTTTTCCGTATAATATTCCAGGCCCTTCACATGGACAAGGCTCACAAAAAAACAAACCAAGCCAAGATCTAACGCATCGAACAT
Organism: Drosophila navojoa; assembly: GCF_054131105.1. Lineage (NCBI taxonomy): Eukaryota > Metazoa > Arthropoda > Insecta > Diptera > Drosophilidae > Drosophila > Drosophila navojoa. The sequence goes on from NC_142890.1 coordinate 3,458,903, forward strand.
CGTATAAAAATAATATAGTTATATAGAATTAGTTTATATAATAAATATTCTTATGTTTATTTTTTCCGTTCACCAAGCAAACGAGTTACTCGCGTTGAAATGAGAGAATTTCAGTGAGATGCTGAATCTTATATATCCCATATATGTGGAATATATAGATACCTGCTCTGAGCGCCGCTTACAGTTGCAGTTGCAGCAACTAGTTTAATTAAGTTAATATAATTCTGGAAAATACGTGAACTAGCTAAACAATTTGATCTGTGTGTTTGGTACAACTATGTTTTCAATGCAATACGAGGGGCTCTAGGCACTTTATCTGAATTATTTCTGAAACTTTTATAGATTATCAATTAGGTTAGGAAATTAATAAAAACAATTCTTAAAATCAGAAGCATAATGAAAAACATTTTTGAAAATGAACTCTTCTGTATTATAAATAAAATATATGAAGAAAATACAAATAAATTTATATAATGCATTTATAAAAAAATCAAATAAATTTTGAACCCCTTTTGAATAAACCCCTTTTGAATAAATGATATTTTTTCTAATTTACATAAAAACAATGAAATTTTAAATCTTGTTTATTATTTTTGCTTTTGCAATAATTTGTATTAAATAAGCAAAGATAAGTACAATATATTTTAAGTGAATCATGCCATAGGATTGCTTACAAGTTGATAAAAAATTAATTATTGTAGTTAAAATTTCTATGTCAGCTTACGTACTTCCTTTAAAAGTTGTTTAATAAATTAAATGGCTATGACGATTTACGGAAATTCCGTTATATATAGTATATAATAGTAAATAAAAAGTGGATTTGTTTATAGTTGCTTTTTGTATTTGCAATAAATCGGTCTTGGTTATGTAATAACTATTGTAACTAGTAATTATATATGCCGTGAGTAGATTTGAAATGCTCGGAATGTGGCATACTTCTAAGCAAAAAAAATATTGTTTCTATTTAGTTGAAGCTCTAGATTAAGTTTCTATTTTCATATTATACTAACAAGCAAATATATATATTACATGAAAAGCATTAATATATGTGAAGAAATTTTACACAAATGGACAATTTTTCATACAAAATTTTTTATATACAATGTAAAACACCACTGCAAAAATAATAATAAAATATGACACTATTAAAAATTGAATAAGCGAAACAAAACTTTGCTTTATCTTTTGAGAAAAAGTTTATATTTAAATTGCGACATTGAGCCAAACTTAAAAGCATAATTGTAAAAATCTAGTAAATAACTATAATCAAGTTCTTGTTATATATATTTTAAACGCCCTTCCTCATATCATATTAATATATAATATTATATAATTATGTTTAATATCTACATATTAATGTATAAAATGCATCTTCCGTTTGCTTTGTATTTGTAATAAAAGAAAACTTCTATGTATGTATGCATGTGCCATGACCAACTTATTTTTGCAATTCTAAAAATGCTCAGAGCGAAAAAGAACTTCTCACTGAACTCAATATTCCATATCACTTATAAAACAGTCATGCCACATTTCTTACAATTAAATACTAAATTGAAATAGTGCATAAAATTTTGATTTTCTTTTATCCGGAATTTATGTTATTTCAAAATTTAGATATGTATTTGTTTAACATACCTTTTTAATTAAATTATATCGTGTTTAATAATTTCGCATTCTCAACAATTGTGGTAAGGGTATTAAGTGTTGCGTCTGCTATTAATATTAAATTAAAGAAATGAAGATATGAGCAGCCAAAGTTCAGGCAGAGGCCGCATGCTTAAGTTTGCGATAAGCCCTTCACACTCTCAGATACAACACTGGAAAAAATGATATAGTGCCCAGCTAAGCTAAGACTAATATAAAGAACCGTATAGGCTTAAGCAATACATAAATGGTCATAATTTGAGATTATTTTTGAGCTCGACATTCTTCTTGCAGTGTAAACTCTTGAGCGAATCGCAAGCTTAATTCTGTGTTCTCATTTCGTTGTCACGCAGTGCCATTTATAAGTTGATCTGCGTAGTTACTGCACCATGTTGGTCCGACATATGCTCATATATTTTCTATTGACTAGTTGCGCGTTGGCACAGATTTGCACAGTAAATAAATATTCTGGAAACAAAGTAAGTGATGCAAGTATGGTACAGATACATACATTTACATGAACATTTTATATATACATATATTCCAACATATAGCTCAAAAAAGTCCAAGTCTGCTGCAATGGATATTACCGCACAAGCAGTGCGCAAGGCAAGAAACTCGAATGTTCTCCCATATGTAAAAATTGTAGGAAAGGCAAATGTATAAAGCCAAATGTATGCCAATGCTTTGCGGGCTACGACAATTTCAACCATTTGCCAAGTGCTTAGTGAGTAACCTTTTCATAAATTGTTTTCTATACCAATTTCTCTAACTCTCGACGTATCCAGTTGCGTTCCGAAATGCAAAGGCGACTGTAAAAACGGATATTGTGGATCGCCCGGAAAGTGCCATTGTGCCCGGCGCTACAACCTCGATGAAGCCACTGGACATTGTTTACCGATCTGCGAGAAAGGCTGTCCCAATGGAATTTGCAAATTACCTGGAACGTGCATATGTAATGAAAATTACACATTAAATATAAAAACAAAGATATGCCAGCCGATTTGCAAGCCTGGCTACAGTCTGAATGTAACCCAAAATATTTGCGATCCTGTATGCGAGGACGGCTGCCTAAACGGCAGATGCTCGGCCCCAAATGACTGCGAGTGTCTACCTGGACATATCAAAATTAGTAATTCCTTGTGTCTGCCGGATTGCCCACTTGGCTGTAGGAATGGATTGTGTAGTGCTCCAGGAAAATGCACCTGTAACGAAGGATATTCTCCAGCGACTGAGAACATATGTGATCCAGAATGTAAAGATGGATGCGAAAACGGCTTCTGTAGTGCACCAGGGAAATGCCTTTGCAACGTAGGATACTTTCCTGTAACTGAAAACAGATGTGCTCCAGAATGTAAAGATGGTTGTGAGAACGGTGTCTGTAGTGCTCCAGGGAAATGCACCTGTAACGAAGGATACTTTCCTGTAACTGAAAACAGATGTGCTCCAGAATGTAGAGATGGTTGTGAGAACGGTGTCTGTAGTGCTCCAGGGAAATGCACCTGTAACGAAGGATACTTTGCTGTAACTGAAAACAGATGTGCTCCAGAATGTGAAGATGGTTGTGAGAACGGTGTCTGTAGTGCTCCAGGGAAATGCACCTGTAACGAAGGATACTTTGCTGTAACTGAAAACAGATGTGCTCCAGAATGTGAAGATGGTTGTGAGAACGGTGTCTGTAGTGCTCCAGGGCAATGCACCTGTAACGAAGGATACTTTCCTGTAACTGAAAACAGATGTGCTCCAGAATGTAAAGATGGTTGTGAGAACGGTTTCTGTAGTGCTCCAGGGAAATGCACCTGTAACGAAGGATACTTTGCTGTAACTGAAAACAGATGTGCTCCAGAATGTAAGGATGGCTGTGAGAACGGTGTCTGTAGTGCTCCAGGGAAATGCACCTGTAACGAAGGATACTTTCCTGTAACTGAAAACAGATGTGCTCCAGAATGTAGAGATGGTTGTGAGAACGGTGTCTGTAGTGCACCAGGGAAATGCACCTGTAACGAAGGATACTTTGCTGTAACTGAAAACAGATGTGCTCCAGAATGTAAAGATGGCTGTGAGAACGGTGTCTGTAGTGCTCCAGGGAAATGCACCTGTAACGAAGGATACTTTGCTGTAACTGAAAACAGATGTTCTCCAGAATGTGAAGATGGTTGTGAGAACGGTGTTTGTAGTGCTCCAGGGCGATGCACCTGTAACGAAGGATACTTTCCTGTAACTGAAAACAGATGTGCTCCAGAATGTAAAGATGGCTGTGAGAACGGTGTCTGTAGTGCTCCAGGGAAATGCTCCTGTAACGAAGGATACTTTGCTGTAACTGAAAACAGATGTGCTCCAGAATGTGAAGATGGTTGTGAGAACGGTGTCTGTAGTGCTCCAGGGAAATGCACCTGTAACGAAGGATACTTTGCTGTAACTGAAAACAGATGTGCTCCAGAATGTGAAGATGGTTGTGAGAACGGTGTCTGTAGTGCTCCAGGGAAATGCACCTGTAACGAAGGATACTTTGCTGTAACTGAAAACAGATGTGCTCCAGAATGTGAAGATGGTTGTGAGAACGGTGTCTGTAGTGCTCCAGGGAAATGCACCTGTAACGAAGGATACTTTGCTGTAACTGAAAACAGATGTGCTCCAGAATGTGAAGATGGTTGTGAGAACGGTGTCTGTAGTGCACCAGGGAAATGCACCTGTAACGAAGGATACTTTGCTGTAACTGAAAACAGATGTACTCCAGAATGTGAAGATGGTTGTGAGAACGGTGTCTGTAGTGCTCCAGGGAAATGCACCTGTAACGAAGGATACTTTGCTGTAACTGAAAACAGATGTGCTCCAGAATGTGAAGATGGTTGTGAGAACGGTGTCTGTAGTGCTCCAGGGAAATGCACCTGTAACGAAGGATACTTTCCTGTAACTGAAAACAGATGTGCTCCAGAATGTAATGATGGATGCGAAAACGGTTTCTGTAGTGCACCAGGGAAATGCACCTGTAACGAAGGATACTTTCCTGTAACTGAAAACAGATGTGCTCCAGAATGTAAAGATGGATGCGAAAACGGTTTCTGTAGTGCTCCAGGGAAATGCACTTGTAACGAAGGATACTTTGCTGTAACTGAAAACATTTGTGCTCCAGTTTGTAAAGATGGTTGTGAGAACGGTGCCTGTAGTGCTCCAGGGAAATGCACTTGTAACGAAGGATATTCTTCAATTTCTGAAAACAGTTGTACTCCAGTTTGTGAGCCCGAGTGCTCCAATGGTTTCTGTGCATCGCCCAATAACTGTAGTTGCTTTGAGGGTTTCGCCTTTAATGGTACTGCTTGTGTTGCTATATCGGATGACGCAGAGAGTTCCAGTACTGCAGCGACAGAGAAAGTTGAAATTCCGGACATGGGAGTAGGGTCGTGTCAAGAACGTTGCTGGAATGGAACTTGTGTGGACGGACAGTGCTCCTGTGAGGAGCACTACTATTTGACCGAAGATATTGGAAACACTCTCAGATTGCTGTGTCTGCCTGTGTGCAAGCAGAAGTGCGTTCACGGTTACTGTGCATATCCAGATGTATGCGTCTGCTACGATGAAGAGGTCGCGGAAGAAGGAGTGGAATGTCCAAGCCCTAATGGCATAGAACCCTTGGGTCAAACTGGAAACTTGGCCCATTTGAAGTGGTTCATTGTATTGGTTGCTGGTACGATTATGGTACTAACAATGACAATAGTCGTGGTTATTCATAAATTAAGGAAGCGTGATTACAGAGTCGACAAAAAAGGTGAGTCCAATCTATCCTTCCACCTGTATCGAGGTACATCTAATCAGCTTATTTTCGTTGCAGAACAACGTTATGGGGTGCACTTCTCAGCAAAACAAGCTGACATAATACGATCGTAGAGGCATTTCGACATGTTTGGCGAATTGCGCAAAGATCCACTTTGAAATCTCAATTACTTCGTTAAATTAAGAACTAATTATATTTAATATATGCATGTTACTTAGTGTCAGACATCCAGAATGATTCAATGTATTTCGCAGTTTATGTAAATAAAATATGCGATGATGGGCCTAGTAAGGCGTTTACTCTTCATCTTGATATGCGGTTAACTCGAGGAAATATAATTAAATAAATATATTCTTCTATTTATATAAAATGTTAATCATGCTGGTTCAATTGATGATTTTTAGAATCAGCGATAAGCTATTCTTAACACACTCTCTCCGATAAGGCGCACTGGAAAAAATATTCAATGACTTATATATAAGTACAGTCAACTTACGTTGAACAACATGCAGCCATATTTATGACTATCAAGAATTTCCCGCCAGTGCACTGCAGTGTAAGCTCGAATGGATATAAGCATTGACTTCATTAGCTCTGCGATACCCATACGATGCAATTTCTTCTCTTCAGTTCTATAGTTTAGTTGATCGAATAAAGTACTGTAAGATGTTAGTCCAGAATATATTCATATATCTTCTATTGCCCAGTTGTCTTTTGGCACAGATTTGTACAAAGTTTGCGTATAACATAAAGGGCAAAGTAAGTTTTAAATTTGTGCCAACACTATGAACGAGTATGTAGTCAATTAATCCAACATAGAAAACAAGAATCTCTGATTGCTGCATGGGCTACAAGAGCATTCCAAAGACCAAAACGCATTTCGAATGTGTGCCTGTTTGTACGAATTGTGAGAACGGCAAGTGCATTAAGCCCAATGTTTGTCAGTGCTTTAAGGGCTATGTCAATGATCAGCATATTCCATCGAATCCGTGAGTCAATATCAGAAGAAAACGTAATGCATATACATATATAAAATATCGTCTCCTTGCTGTAACAGTTGTGTGCCTGTCTGCAAGGAGGAATGCGAGAACGGTTTCTGTAGTGCTCCAGGGAAATGCAGCTGTGAAGAAGGATATGCTCCAGTCACTGAGAACAGCTGTACCCCAGTTTGTGAACCCGAGTGCTCCACTGGTTTCTGTGCATCGCCCAATAACTGTAGTTGCTTTGAGGGTTTTGCATTCAATGGCACTGCTTGTGTTGCTATATCGGATGACGCAGAGAGTTCAAGTACTTCAGCAACAGAAAAAGCTGACATTCCGGACATGGGACTGGGCTCGTGTGAGGAACGTTGCTTGAATGGAACTTGTGTGGACGGACAGTGCTCCTGTGAGGAGCAATACTATTTGACCGAAGATATTGGGAACACTCTCATATTGCTGTGTCTGCCTGTGTGCAAGCAGAAGTGCGTTCACGGTTACTGTGCATATCCAGATGTATGCGTCTGCTATGATGGGCAGGTCGCGGAAGAAAGAGTGGAATGTCCAAGCCCTAATGGCATAGAAGGTTTAAGCCAAGTAGAAAGCTTGCCATATTCCATGCGGATTTTTATTATATTAGTTTCTGTTATTGTGGTACTGGTAGTGACCATGTCTGTAGTATATATGTGGTGTATATATACGCCATAAAATTGACTTCCCTGCAAATCAAGGTGATGCCAACACAAGCTTAGATGGAGCTACATTGATACGTCTTCCAGCCTTCAAGATGTGGAATCAAATAACAAGTATTGCAAATAATTTATGTAAGAATTAATTACCCTTAATATATACATGTTAATTGACGTCAAAATATCCAGTTTATAATGCTTAGATGTAGTTTGAAATGCATGTAAATGATATGCCATACTATACTATTCGAGGGCAGAAATAGAAATTAGTGTTAAGTGTAGCATGGAGTGGGCTGTTCAGAGTTTATTTTTATTTTCATGAGCATTGTAATTATCATTTATGCTATTGGTTTTTGCCGTACAGCTGCTGGGGCGTTGGAATATCCTCAACAAAGAAATTAGCCGGTATCAGATGGAATACCTTGGACATGATCTCATAGAATATGTTTTCCACAGTTTCCAGTATAAGGGGCTTCAGCGCCTCGTAGAAGTCCCGCCAGTTATCATTGAAGAACTGATTCGTGCTGCGCGCCACTTCTGGGCTGCGTCCATTGAATAGATTATCCAATTCGGTATGCACCCGGGATATATTCAGCTTAACGCGCACCGCGGTCACATTATCAAAAGTGAAGCCGCCCTTCTCATACAGACGCGTTGTGGTCAGCAGCAGTATATCGAGATCATCTAAGCTTATTGACCATGACTATGATTAATTCTGATATATTTTGAATGATGCACACTTACCGATCTCTATGTATATGTGACCTTTGCCACTCAACGGTATTAGCAGTATCCGACCGGCCATTTGATATGTCGCATCCATACGCATTTTGGGCAGATAGACTTTAGTTTGCCAGCCAAAGTCCTTTTTGCTAACGCTACGAGCATATATAAAGTCAACATTAAATATACATATATATATATCTTTAATGCATTCCAACTCATTTGTTGTGCTTAGTCATAGAGTCTTTTTATACCCTGAACCCATTGAATATAATGGCTAGTGGTGAAGAGTATGTTAGAGGCAGAAGGAATCATCGGAGACCCCATAAAGTATATATATGCTTGATCGGGGCGATTAGCTGTCTCGACTATAGCACTCCTACTTGATTTATTATTTGATTCATATCTATTATTACTCACCGGCTCTCCTTGATTATGGCCTTGGCGAAGCCTTTGACCACCACATCGGTCAGATTGGCACTGAGTGTGGCCACCTCATTGTTGTCCTGCTTAAAGTAGATATTCCTCACATGCAAGGGATCGAAGGTTCCGATGGATTCTACGATTTCCGGTATGCCAATGACCACTTGATCCACCAGCTTCTGTATGCTGTGCGTGGAGCAGTTGGTGAAGCCCGGCTCATAGATGCGGCACGAGGGCAGCCACGATGCTAATGATGGACGTGCGTTATATAAGAGTGTCAACTGTATCGAGGCAGACTCGAAGGCCTTTCCATTAGTCAACTTACGCTTCTGCGTGTAGTACTCCACGGCGACGACCCCGTTCAGTATAAAAACTGCAGCAAGCAGGCCGCAGCTAAAGCTAAACGAACTTTTCATCATGACGCCCGGCGAGTATCTAAATGCGAATCCGACTGACAGTACGATTCGATTACATCAAACTGTGCCACACCATATATGAGATGCGGACGGAATGGAGGCAGTACGTTCTCGTCGCTGAGCTTTGAGCTCACAATTAAACCAGAAATTGTTAATGTCAGGCCGTTTTAAATCGAAGTGTCTAGGCGGTCAATACGGGTTTATATGTATATATATGTGTATGTCTTACTATGTATTTATAAATAATTTTACATCTAATCTGAAAATTACATTATAATTGCATAAGTTGAGATAGAAAATGTATTCTTCAATTTATTGTGCAAATAATATCTATAGCTATATTGCAGATGTGCATCTATTGAAATATATAAATGTATTTATTTTAAAGAGCATGTTATATAATTTTTACTAGTTATGTTATTTATTGATCTGTTGTATTTATTACGTATTGTCTCCCTTTGGAATTGTATTCTAATTGAGGTTATTTTTATGTCTCTTTAGCCCTCTACCTCTCTCTCTCTCTCTCTCTCTCTCACACTGCTTCTCTTCCTTTGTTCTACACAATTTCTCTTTATTTCTTTTCTGTGTTTCTCAATTTCGCCTTCCCCTACTGCCCCTTTCTCTACCTTGCTCTACATGTATTGGTTTTAGGGATTAGCCATATATTAGATTTAATCACATCCACATTAATATTTACACAGAGAATATATTTCAACTTTACCATCAAAATTTGACAACATTTCTATCTATGAATCAGTGAAAATCTTGTATGAAGTAGGTGGCTGGAACATAGTTAAAAATCTTCTTAGTACGATCCAGTATGATCGCTTCTAAGGTTTGTTGAATTGTTGGTTGAAGCACTTCGTAGAGTTCACGCCAATTCTCATTGAATATCGTATGGGCTGCATCATTCAGCTCGGGACTGTTGGGGAATAGATTGTTTAGCTTGATGCGGAAATTGCCGATCGATGGTATCGAGATTTTCACACGTTGCACATCGGCGAAATTTCCTACATCAGAGCTGCGCGGCTTGACAGCCATTTCCATTCTGATAACCAAATTTTCTGGAATTGAATATAATGCTTTTAGCTCTTTAGCTATAACTATTTACCTAACTTACCTATCTCGAAGAGACCGTTGCCGTGGCCATTCAGAGGTAGGGCCAGCACTTGACCTTTCACCTTGTAGTCAAAATCAAAACGCAATTTGGGCAGAAATACCATACCTGCTGCTACGTGCTTAGAGGGATTGTAGCTAAAGAAGCAATTAAAGTGCATTGATGATTCTCAATTCCAAATATATTATAACAAAGGGTATGATAGCTCACCTGGCCTCTTTGACTGTCAGCAGTCGAGCGCCTTTGATATAAACATTCTGCATATCCACATTGAGCGCAATGGCGCTGTTTGTGTCCTGCGAGAACTTGATACGCTTCACGAGAAGTGGATCAAGGGAGCCTACTGTATTTGTGCCGGGTACACCATCCCTCCACTCGACGAACATGTTTTGCAAATTGCTGGACAGACATTTGCCAAACTGCGGATCCTCCAGGACGCAAGGCGTTAAGAAATTAGCTAAAAAGAATTTTGAGTGAGCAATAATTATTTTAGTTGCTGTTACTTACGTTTATCGGCCAGATAATTGGAGGCATTAGTCAGAGCTATCAACATGGATATACCCAAAAGTAAGAAACAATTAAAATTTATTACTTTGTACATTTCTAAATTGAAATGCAGTGCAAGTGCAAACACAAAGAAAATATTGTTAGCTTAGCTTGAAAGCGACGATTGTTCTGATATTACGGGAGTGCAGTCATTATATCTTATACTCCAAATGAAATTCAAAAATCCAGAATTATATATATATATATATAAATATATATATCGTTATATATAAATCTATATATTGTTATTTTATTGTTTTGTTTCTCAAATTCACAGATTTGGTTTAATTGACTGCAAAAATAAACGAGTTCTGTGGCGTTAGACTTGTCTGCACATACAGGGTGATCTTGCCATATGAGCATTCAAGAACAACATTTGCATTTCATCTATCATCTCTTTCGCACCTATTCTTGGCATCTATTTCGCTCATATTTAAATTAGCTGCGAGTGCACTAGACGACCTTGACCTTTTCATTGGTTTTTATGTTGAGCTGACTTGAACTAAGATGCAATGCAATGAGAGTATTTGATTTCAATTGGCGTAGATAATTTGTATGCATCCATTTAATACCCTAACAATTTTATGTCAAGATAGACTCAGCCAAACTAGAACTTGGGATATTGTTTTTACACAGCCTAATTTTAATTTCGGATTAATTGATTGTTATTTATAAATTAATTTTTGATATACGCTTACCGTTTAGGCGTACGGCAGAGCCCATTTATTTTGTATGAATAAATTTTAAAATTGTTGTAATTGATTTGATCATATATAAAAGGTGCTCCAAAAATTCTCTGTGAATATTGTAATTAATTTTTTTTATATATATATATATTTTTTTTTTATAAAAACATTAAAGAAACTTGTTGAGTAGCAGAGACTTAGCTGTTTATTTACTTTTCTAAAAATTACCATATATAAATTTATTTTTAATATATTTTAAGACTAACTGCGTTATTTCAGGTATATATTATCAGAGTCTTCATAAAATTTAATAACTTTTTTAAAATATAAATTAGTTAAAGGTATTCAAATAACCTATGTATTTAGCTTTCTATCAATTGATTATTATACCCTGGAAATATTAAATATTTGTACTGATAGTGCGTCATATTATAATTTTAGTCTGGAGGAAGCCATTTGAAACAGATGTTTATCTATTTTATGATTAATTTTTATACATTTACTTGCGAACAATTTGAATAATTTTATTCATGTTTCTCTTAGCTTGAGCTATTCAACTTTAGTTACACGATATTTGTGTGTCAAAAGGTTTTGATTCTCTCTTTCTCTCTCGCGCATATTGTAAATGATTGACGATGCCACTCAGATCAAGGTCTGCGGCTGCGGGGCTATTAAACCCTCGCTCTTCATACAACATAATACATATACTAAAGCACCGATCGAAAAGCTTAACGCTTTTTGCTAACGTCATTGGTTGAGTAACATATTTTGTATTTTTTTGTTGATCGCCAGTCCACGGCGAGCGGTTAACTGAAGCGGTAGCAATGCAGCCCCATCTGATAGTTGTCTTCTATTTGGCACTTGCTGCACCACTGTGCTTTGTTGTGGTGCAAGCGCAAAAGTTTCTGCCCGAGCCACGTTTGTATTACTATAGCATATGATTTCTTTTGGGCTTAATTTTGAATTTATTTTCGACTTGTTTTTTAGCTACATTTATAAAGCCTTGCGCTTTGAAGGATAGCCAGAGTAACGACTGCTTGGCTAGGAATATTGAAAACATCTTTCAACACTGGCGAAATGGTGAGTGGTATGGACATGTGTATATACTGCAGTTTTCCACCACTATAAATTCTCTATATAATACAATATAACATATACGTTGTCCACCACCAAAAATCATTTATGCAGGAGTTGCAAACTCCAATAGGATAGCATTGGCCAACACTAACCACTTTCTGTCTATATGCAGGCGTGCCGGGCCTCAGCGATGTTGGCTCTCTGGATCCATTTCGGGTGAGTCGCTTGCGCATTGCCCAGCGAGTGCCACCAAATGTGGATGTGCGCGTGGAGCTGCGAAATATGACCACAGTGGGTCTCAGCCAGGCCAAGATACTGAATAGCACGTAAGTAGCGAGTGTCAAGTAATGAACAACTGAATTGTGTATAAAAAACATTCCTGTTTGCAGCACGTTGTACAACACTGGTCACTATAATCTCGGCTTTCATGTGCATCTAACGCAAATCGATTTGACAAGCAAGTACAAGCTGAAGGGACATATACTTCTACTCAATCTTAACAGCACTGGTGTTTTGACTTCCAAATTGGGTTAGTATATCCCATGATTCTATGGAAAGAAGTAAATAAACTATGTATCTGCTTTTCAGACAATCTGGAGTTCTATGTGGCACTCAGAATGCGGCCACTGCAGGCAGAGGGCATCACATTCATGAATGTGACCGCAATTAAGACGGACATCGCACGCATCGACAACATTCGCATTAATCTAACCAATCTATTCAATGGCAACAAGGAACTGGAACGTAGTGCCAACGAGATCTTCAATGAGAATTGGCGCGTTCTGTTTGAAATCTTGCGTCCCGTGCTGACCCAAACATTTGACAGTGTTCTGGAGGATCGTTTTACTAAAGTATTTCGATATTTGCCAGCCAAGTATTTGTTCAAGGACGTTGAATAACAATTCTAAGATCATTTGGCCAAAGTCCATTAGCATAGAAAAACACTTCAATCAGGCTCTAAAGCTCACAAATACGAGAGACACATATTAAGTATACGCCTCATAAATAAACTAGCTCTTAAACACAAATTAACAGCTTTATTCAAAATAATATAAATTAGCGACTTGAATATACCCTATAATACATATGGGAGTATATATACATAAGACGAGCTGAGTCGTTAAAAGCATAGCCATATGAGGTCTGGTAAGCTGCAGAGATTTGCAACTTGAAATGTTTATTACAAATTTGATATTTCTATAACTTATTCTATTTATCGATTTTCAATAATAGTCGAGAAATATAAAGGCGAAAAGTTACTTTTTTGAATACCAAGATTATGGATATTCCCTTTACCCGTTTGCTAAATTTGAATGGCATTGATTTTTACTTTGACGATTGTACGCATATGGATGTTCTTATCACGCTCTGCTAGTTTTGTTTATCAAATGAATAACTAGAATTTAAGTTATTCAAGAGTTGACAAAGCTTAGACCAAAAACTGCGCAATAATCAGAAGCTAAGAATGACTTGAATAGCAAGTCTGTGCGGACTGCAGGGTAGCTTCTAGTCGGGCATTCTCGACTATAGAGCTCTCAAGTGTTTTAATAAATCATGCTAAATTCGGCTCCACTTATAGCTAAGAATAGATAAACTTGACATCAATGAGTAATTGCTAGCTAAATAAAAATAATTTACAGGGTATATGCTATGCACAACCTTCTTCTAAACAACTGTTGCGCTATCGCACAGCTATCTCTGGCTACAGGGTATACTACTATGTATACACAATTTGCATTTCTCTATTGCTCTGCCAGCAACCAGTTTTGTGGCTATTGCAAAGCATTGACTAGGTCAGTTGGCTCTTTCATTCCGATTCGCTTTTGGCTAGTTGCGAAAAAAACAGCCCAAAGAAATGGCTAACCGAAGGGGCAGAGCAAACGCTTTGGTTTTTATTATTAGTCATTCATCTCGCTAAATGGCCAATCGGCATGTTGTCCAGGCAAATGCCTTACATAACTGAAATTGCTAGACTTCTGAGTTGAGTGTTGCTCCAGAAAGCTTCCGCATGCACTACCCTAGGAGGGCGAGCGCTGCGCGGGGCGTGCTCATTGCATATGCGTGTGCGCGGGCTGGCAGCATAAATTGTTGACGCTAAGAATTTTGTTTTGACTTTAATAACCTGATTGCCGATAGCGTTCTCCAAGGGGCGATCGGGTGCTGTCTCTATTGGGGCATTCCATAAGCACTCGATTCTCGGCTCGGGGCACTGGCTTCGTATGTATATGTGTGTATATATAATGCGCAGCTGATCGCTGCCCACCTGTGCCAATGTAGTAATTGAGTCTCGCTCGACTTCGGCTCGAGAGTTTTACTTGAAATTTACTTATTTAGCTTTTATTATATTTTGTTGTTGCTGCTGCTGTTGCTGTTGTGCTCAGTGCTCGATTTGTGGTATAAAAGCGTTGCACGCCCTGATTTTCTTTTGAGTTGTCGTTTCGTTGCGCAGAGTCTCGAGTCACGAGTCGCACTTAAGCAAATTGAAGCCCAGGCGTGAGATTGGTGAAAACGAAACAGAGAAAATGCTGAAACTGGTGAGCAAAACAAAATGACAGAAAGAAAAGTGAAAAGCGAGAATAGACGAAATGCATTTAGAGTATAATCTAACTACGAATGCAATTGACAATTGTTAACTGGTTTCAATAAATAGTGTTTAAAGTTTGATTTGAGCGAAGTTCTCTAAATATCTATACAACTACAACGAAATGCATATATGTATATACATATACTCTCATACATGTATGTATGTAAATCAACCGACAGCAACGTCCTTGATAAGCTGTTAATGGAATGCAGTCAACTGCAGCTAACTGTAGCTAATTAGCTACTAAATGTTAATCAATTTAAGCCAATTGGAAATATAATTATGCAATAAAAAACACTTTCCATTCGTTCGCTAACGCGTAGTTAAGCAATACAAACTGAGCTGAGCTAAAAGCAAAATACTATTTAACGTTTATAATTGGAAAATTAATAATAATTTTAATATACAAACATTTTAGTTTGAGTTTTGGGACTGTTAATAATATATGATGCTGCTTAGACTTTAATTTGTTCCAAATATTTATGAAATTTTTAAGCTTGTTAAACTGTATATATATTTAGCAATTTACGGGCAGTTCCTTTAATTTGCTTATGTATATAAATTCTATATGAATTGATTGTATTATTATATTAAAACAATTATTCTATATATTTAAATCAATATGTATGTTGAACTAAAATCATGAATTATGTTTTTATTTGCTCCTTGTAAATATATTTTATTACCTCTATTATATCTAAGCATTTTTTAAAGCTTGTAATTCCTTAAAAAAGTGTAAATTTTTTTGTTTTTAATTTTTAATAGTAAATTAAACGTTAAATATAATTCTTCATATATAAACTATGCATTATTTTTTTCATATATTTAAATTAGTAATTAAATTAATTATATATTAAAAAGTAATTTTTCTAGAAGAATAGGGCATCAAAACTAAAAAAAAAGTAAAATAATTTGCGTTAATTTTTATATGCCTTGAAATCTCTTTTCAGTACATTAAGCATGGCCTGTTGCTGTTGGCGCTGGGCGCACACATGGCGTACGCGCAATATAAGGATTATACCACGCCCGTGCCCATATTGAAGCAGATCGATAAGCACAATGACGACGGCTCTTATACGTACGGCTATGAGGCAGCCGACAAGAGCTTCAAAATCGAAACAAAGTACCCGAACGGCGAAGTCTACGGCAAATACGGCTATGTGGACGATCAGGGCAAGGTGCGCGAAATCGAGTATGGGGCCAGCAAGCGAGGCTTCGAGCCCGCTGGCAGTCACATCAATGTGCCGCCGCCGACGCTCACGAACAGCAATCCGTATCCGCTGGGACCCAATGAAATCGACGATGGCCAGTATCGCGAGGATCCGTCTGTCTACTACAAGGATCAGAAGTACAATCGACCCATTGCCGCCAGCAAGTTTAGCCTGAGCGACATTGGGCGTGGCCAGCAGCAGCAGCCGCAATATGCGCCTGCTCCAGCTCCGGCTCGGCCGTATTATAATCCCACACCACAATACTACAATCCGCCTGCACCACAGCCGCGCTTCTACCAGCCGCCAGCCCCACAGCCCTACTATGCACCACAGCAGCCGCAGCAGCGGCCCTACGCTGGCCTGCCCGAGCAACATCATCCGGCATTGCGTAATCTGAACATCTACACGGGCTCCTACAGCATCGACTATACGGGCAGGAAGTAGGCGCGGCACCCTGGGACTATATTTTGTATGTGTGTGAGTGTGTGGCTGCCGAGAGAGAGATTGCGACTGATGTCTGTGGACAATGTCAATTTTGTTACTGCCAAATAAATCAGTCACTCCCGATGTCAATCTAATTACTATATACACCATATACATATATATACACAGTTAAATTTATATATATACACAATATATATTTGTAAATACACTTGTGTGCGTATGTATGTATGCAATAAAGTGCCGAAAAAACCCTCGATGCGATCTGTCTTTGTTTAGCCACAAAGTAATTCAATGAGCTTGGGGTTCCGCTTCAATTGGACTCCAATTGGAGCCCAATCTCAGCCAAATCAAATATTCAGCAATAATCGCAGCGCATTACGTCAACACTTTGGCTTATAAAAAGCGGACGGGCCCAAAGAATGATATAGTAAAAATTGTTACCGATTTAGATACCATTAGAAACGAGGTCTGCTTGTTGTTGTTGTTGTTGTTACTTTTGCTGTTGCTTGCGGCTGTTTGCTTGTTTGTTGTTGGAATTTGGTGCACTTATGCAATGGCCCCAAAAACCACTTTCAAATGCACCACCAGCCCAACAACAATAACAACAACAACAGCAACCAGTTGATCGGTCTGTGCTCCACTGGACAAACATCAGCTCCTAAGCTGTGGACAGGCCTCGGGTATACGAACACATTGTGCAGGGGCGTTTGGCTAGTGTCAGCGTCTGTTGGGGGCTCTGAGCTGCACAGTGGTCGCAGAGCTAGCAAAATGAGGTGAACATGTTTTGTGTAGAAGAAGACGAGGAAGACCTATTAAGGATATGATATATGTATATTGGTAATGAGGTATATTACGTATCTATGTTAGTTACCGTTAAGGACTGTTCTGAGCGATTATTTTTATAAAGCCATACAAAATACATATAATATATTTAAATTCATGTAGATTAATAATATTATAAATGAAACTATAATAGAAAGAAAAAAAATATATATATGTATAATATATAATAATATAATATTATATATATATATATATATATATATATTTTTTTTTTTTTTTCTAAATTTTGTAAGTTTGCGTTTTGATAAAGTAAATCTTATCAATCAAAATATACTAAAAATTACTGAATGGCTTTATGGTAAACAAATATTTTTTGGCTGCTGTTCCAAAAAGTTCCATGAATGTTAGATATTAGTCTTAGTCATTTCAACACCATATTCTTTTTTCTTATTTTATGCAAAAAAAAAAAAAAAAAAAAAAAAAAGAAACATATTTTTGATTAGATATACTAGGATATAGTATATGATTTACGTAGATATATATATAGAAGATGATATCTATATATAGATATATATATATATAATATATATATATATATATTATATATATATATATATTTTATATATATATATATGAGAATTTATATAAATATCAAAAGTATCAATAGCTTTTATTTTATACAACAGTATTATTTTAGTATTTAATAAATATATATTTTTAATTAATGCTGGTAATTTTATTCTATAAGATTAAGCTAACAGTTTTTTGTGTTAAGCAAAAATTGATTAATTGCATAATAATATATAATTTATGTAAATGGTGACTAATTCAGAATTTATTTTTTCGTATCATCTTGCTCCACTGTGCATTGTATGGGTCATACTTGAAATGTTTTGCTGGCAACAACACGAAGAACCAAATGCTAGTTGACTGCACCTATTAAATGCACACACAACCCGTCATATGCTACGGACACACACACACACGCGCAAATACACACACACTATAGCACTTTTTATGGCAATGGAATTATTTTTGCACAGCATTTATATAATTTTGTCGAGCAAAATGTTGCTGTTGCTGTTGTAGTTGTAGTTGTATTTGTAGTTGCGGCTGTCGGTGCTGCCATGAAAGTGAAACTTGTCTGGGCGCTGTCAGGGCGTTGCCATGCCTCAAGAATTTCCTGCACAGCATTGAGTGGTATTTCAGTTTGTTATTTATTCTTATTTTTGCTTCTTATTCGTATTATGAGCACAGATTCTGGACAGCTCAAACCGGCGGCAGCTCAAACCGGCGGCAGCAACAGCAGCTGGTAAACGTGAGTGCAAGGCGAACGGGCGTAATAAGGCTTGAACTCTGTGGAAAAGCTTAACATGAAATACATTAAATAGGGGCTTATATTTTGCTGCAATAATACGAATGTTTAGCGAATATTTATTTAAAAGTATTTTCCATTTGAGCGTTACATTAACTAGAGGATTAAAATGCAATCAGCAATAATTTTTGCATAATGAACAGAATTAAACAGAAATTTGCTAAATGTTTGTAATAATAAATTATGAATAAAATTTCGTTTATAAACCTATGATTTAGCTGAAACTTTTTCATTATTTTTAATTCGATTTTAATAAAATTATATAATCAAATAAATTTTCAATTTAAAGTTTTCACTTAGGATTTTAATTAAATTATCTAAAAATTTTTACAAAATTTCAGTCAATTGCTCCAAGAATCTAAGAGACTTCAAGTCTCCTGACTCGAAGTTGTCGTATAAATAGAATTCCAATGACTCTTCTGCATGTTAATGGCAAATAATTACCTGTTTATGCTTCAAAGTTTACCCACACACACATATATAACTGTAATTACGTCTGCGTATCCGTTATAGCATGCTCACATACGTATCTTATGGAATTCGAACGACCTTCAAACGTGCGTAGACATGCGTCCAAGTTCAGGTGCAAATGCCGAGCTTGAGACTACCTAGCTCCATCCCTGTTCCACTCACATAGAGATCTGGCATGGCTGACCACAAAACCAGTCCTGAGGCCTGGCTTTCAAAAGTAAAACTTAATACGCACAGTATCAGAATAATTGAGGCAACAACTGCGTCATGGGTCAGACTCGAGAGTTGTTGTTGTTGTTGTTGTTTTTTTCCTTCTTTTTCTTGTGGTTTAGTTTCCTAGTCCATTGGGCGTTGCAATCCCGCCAACAAGTTTAACTAACCCAAGGCATGATATAGCTATATATTACACACGCACACACACACACATACATACACATATGTATCTTGTGGCTGCAACAATAACGGTGACTCGCTCTGTCATTACAAGTAATGCCAACGCAACGACAAGGCCATGCCCAATGTCTATGTGTGTGTGTGTGTGTGTGTGTGTTACCTGCACATTTGCTTGTGCTGAGCAGCTTTCAATTCTGTTAGCTATTCGGTCTGGACTTTGCAAATAACTTGTCTTTGCTCTGCGTCCCCTTCAAGTCAACTTTGCGCTTATTAACATGCAATATAATGCGACAGAGGCAAAGGTAACGGTAATGCTCGCATTAAGCATACGCACAGTTGCCAAACAACAGACCGGAGACGCCCAATCAATTTGTGGGCGATTAATGAGGCAATCTACTATAGGAAGCGATATGCTAGCTGAGCATAAATTAATAATAACACGTTTAGCTGTAGACTTTACTCAGGTGTGGAGCAGATTGCAATCGTTAATTTATTGATCAAATTGAATTTGAGATGTGGGAGCCTTAAAAAGTATTAAACATTTATTGAAATTTACTGAGCGTGTGCATAAGTTAGAGGAAAAGTATTTTTACCTTAAGTCAACAATAAATTTAAAGGTATATAATTTTTTTTTAACGATCCTAGAATCTTGAGCATAAGAAAAAGAAGAACTCATTACAAATATTTAAATTTAGATAACCTTGAGCAAATTCGCAAAAATGTAATTCCAAATCGGAATTTATTTAAATTTATATTTATTTAAATTTAAATTTTGATATAATCAATCATATATTTTGTTTTATTTTACACGTACAAAATCTGTTAGGCGAACTCATTTAAAATCCAATTGGAATACTTTAACTTAATTGGCTTAATTAGCTTCTATTAAAATCACATTAAATTGACTTTACCATCGTATAAACAAATACACACTAAGCTAATTACTATTTATAGCTAACTGGTTTTACGACAACTCCAGCTTCAGCTCCAACTCCCATTTATGCTAATGATTGATACTTTTTCAATTGCTCAACGTGAGCTATATTTATGGCATTATGTACTCCACTTAACTAGAAATCATTTCATATTGTTCGCTCGTTCCCAAACTCATTCACCCAATTTTTTTTTTTTCCATTTTACCCATTCATTAGCTGTGCCGCCTGTCGATTTGGTTAATTTTTCACATTTCTGTTGATTAATTGTATCAAAATTTATTTTGTTTTTGTTTCGGGTGTGTTTTTATAGCGTGTGAGTTTAAGTTTTTTGTTGGAGAGGTGTTTGGAATTGTTTGTGAAGGCAATGTATAAAAATTGTTGGCTATGTGAACTCGTGTGATAGGCTTTAGAGCGTTTTGATAAATTATATTAAAAATGAGGCCTAAAAATGTAGCTCTTAAATGATACTAATAATAATAACCCAAATATTTACACTTAGGTTGAAAAATATGGTTCCATATGAAAATATGGAACATGTTTTAATAAAATTTATCCTAATATAATTTGGTTTTCATAATATATAATATATATTTTCATAATATATATTTTTTTAATTTTTATTTTTTTTATTTAATTTCATTTATTAATTTTTTTTTTGTTACCTAAGTATAATAGCTGCTGACTGCTTAAAAAATTTTAATTAAATATATTTTATTGCTTTATTGTTTGTTAATGGCTTAACAGTGTTAGTAATGTAAGTATCACCTTAATCTTTCCCAGAAATTAAAATTCCAGTTCCAATTCTGCATTGCTAAAATGTATACGCCTAGTTCAATGAAATGTTGCCTTTATCTCAATTTTTTCTATTCAATCTCCTCTCTTCCTCCTCCTTTTATCACACTCTCTCTTTGTTTGGCTCTCGCCTCTGGCTGAGTCACTCTGTATCAGTCTCTCTCTGTCTAGGGCCCTCTCTTATACTCTCACTCTCTAGATTATGCCCTATGTTTGTAAATATAAAATTAAAATATTTAAAATACTTACGTAGATGGACTCGAATACAAATATAGATATAGATATCTTACAGCGAAATTAAATATTAAATAACTATATTAGTTATAGTTAAATAACCCATAGAGCGCACTAAATATACCACGAAATATTTTGCTAAGCTTACGACAAAAACTGCAAACCTGACTTGACAAAGCTTTTCTGTATACAGGCTAAGCTTAAGCACATTAAAAAGCTTAGGTAGAACTATTCAATTACATTAGTGAATTCATATTCTTAAGATTTCAAATTAAATAACTTATCATATAATCAACATTATTTACAATCATAGATCAGCTTAAGCATAACTGATATAAAACACAAAACTCAAGCAATGCCCATTGCACCGTCAACCACTTCTTGGCCTTTCCTGTTATATGCTTATGCAGTGTCTGTGGTGGCGCAGAAAAAGCTCTCTGAAAAGCACAGAGAGAACCGCGCAAGAGTCAAACTTGCCCAAGCAGCTCGCTGACTGTTTGAGTGTATAAGTGTATGTGTGTGTGCATGTGTGTTTGTGTGAGTGAGTGAGCTGTTGTTGCTATTATAGTTGGTGTCTGTCCTTTTGAGCATGCGCCGCCGACTCGTTGGTGAAGTTGGTGGCTTTTGTTGGTGTTGGCTGGCGATTGGGTACGGAAAAGGTTTTCCTCGCAGCCCGAAGCGCGGTATATAAAGCGAAATACAACAACTTGGGCGGCTCAGTTGCTGTCGGTCTCAAGCAAATGTTGGCGCACCGCTTAACGTGAATAATCTGAAATAGCAGAAAAAAAGAAATAAATAACAAACAAAAATTTATATATCAGAAATCAAAAACTCAACCAAACTTCAAGTTACAGTCCCGGTTCATTAGATCAATTGAAAGTGATTTTTTGTGGTGCCATTGTTGTTGTTGCTGTTGCTGCTGCTGCTTTTGGGGCTGGGTCTTGTGGCAGCGAAGGTCTTTTGCAATTAAAGCCGTTAAGCGATACGAAATAGCTGTGATCCAAGCTGAAAATGAAAGTGGTAGGTTCCAGAGAATGTTGTGCAAATACTAGCAGCAGGCACTGTGCTGCTGCCCAGCTGCCCAGCTGCACCATGCTCGATGCTTGACAAAAGGTTAAAGTTGAGTTTGAATGCGTGACAGCTCAGGCCAGAGCGGGCCAATCAAATGCATTTGTCTGTCTAACTAGTTACGTCATACTCTCTATGTGTATGTGTGTGTGTGTGTGTGTGTGTGTACAAATATCGCATAATTTGCTATGCAAATTGAGTCAAACCGTTAATTTTGCCCCGCTAACCAGATATTGGAGCAATTGCTCGATTTTGTGCACCCAATTTGGTAACTGGATTTTCGATTTCGATTTTCTATGCACGCTCAAAGTGGTATTTGAAGAGTGTATTGGTTTTAGACAATACTCGTAGAATTTGGTATTCGCTATTTCGATTCTATACCCGCTAGAAATATTTGATTACTGCTGATGTCAGCAACTAGACAACTAGACATTCATATACATATACATACATATAGCATATTCATACTTTTCTATAACCTATATACCCATTCTATGCACTTTGCTACAATATAAATCTATACATAATATAATTTCTTAAAGTTCTTCACGCTGTCAACTTCAAGCGAGCATTGTCTAGTCGAGTGGACTTGACTGCTTGCTATTTTGTAGTTTAACACATAATTTATGAGATGTCGACGATGAGTGTCTCGTAATTGCCTGGCATTCTATTGAGAAAAAAATATAGTTGCAGGAACTTTGGTGTAGAAAAAGTTGCGCTAACAAGCGCACTGCCAGCCCCCGCCTCCTCTGTGCTGGAGCGCAAATATCAAAGGCAACTTCGAATGCAGTTCACACGCTGCGATTGGATGCCAGCTTTTTCGGTCAGTTGCTGTCGAAAGAGAAAAACTAAAAAAAAAAAAAACAGAATTGGCATCAACTGAAACGTGGTCCGCAGTAGCCGCTGCTGTTGCTGCTGCTGCACTATGTAGAGCCCAGTCCCCCTTTGTCCATGGTCCGTGTCCCATGTCGATGCCAGAGGCAACTTGGCCAACTGAGCGCCAAGGCTGTGGCATGTGGAGTTGCAGTGAAAGGTTTTACCAGACACAAACGCGTGGACTACTCCAATTGGGAATTCGGTATAGAGCATAGAATGGACCATGTGCTATGCAATACCTTGTTAAGGACCAAACAAGCATTGAACCCATCAGCCGTTGGGCGCATTTGCCTGGCCATTGCACTAATTTCGTTAGCCAGCATAAGAGCCACAACCTGTGCGAATTTCGTTCGGCTAAATCTGTTGCTCACAATAGTGGACGGAGTAGTTGACTTGAGATACCCTAGAAATTTATTTATAAAAGACCTTATCAAATTTGTATGAGATCTGACCATAGCAATTTTTCACGATTGAGCGTAATATTATTGCTACGCCTATTTAAAAATGGTATGATGACTACATTGCTCTTCATGTTTATACTCTAATAGAGGAGTTTCGAGTATTCTTGACAATTATTACTACGAGCTCTTTCAAAATTTCATATTTATAGGGTAAGCTGGCAGCTTAAACTAGATGTTAAGGAAGAACTCTTTCTAAGAAACTTCTACAATCTGAAGTCAAAGCTTCGGAAATCAACTTAAAGATATTTTCTGATTGATTACATTTCTCCAGGGTATTTTATTAATCAGCATTAGACTGTGTAGAGTAATAATTCAATGGTATAGTTTATCGTCTTCACCGACACCTCATGTATATTATATATACTTTTGCTTATCGTTACATAAGAACTCATTACCTCATATATACCCAAGTTCAACAACTTGTTCTATTACAGGGTATTCGAACAGCACAAAATCGCAGTCAAGCGTTCGGTTCGCTTGTCAAGCTGTCGACCGGCTGCCAAGAGCTCAGCCATTGCACCCTCTAGACCCGCTTCCTCCTACTCGCCCCCCACCCCTCACCCACTTCTTTTTCCCGTCCCTAGCTCCAACGGTTGTAATTTCTTCAGCATTTGCATGGCTGAGATGCATCTGTGAGATACTTGTGCAACATATCTGAGATTGGCATGTGTGGGAAAATTTCTTTTGCATCTTCTACATGGCGCATCGAGTGGAATTCCCGCAGTGGCAAATAATTTTTATGTGCACTCGAATTCATGCAATCAAATGAGCAATGCGAGTTGTAATCGAAGAAAAAGAAAAGAAAAAACAAATGAAATGAAATGAAAATACACGAATGTATTCATTGGTTTTTCATTACATTTCACCTGTGGATATTCAATTAATTGTCGGCCCGGCCATCGCGTGTCGTTTGGGCTTTATGCAACACGTCTGCCTGTCTTGGCTTGGCTTGGCTCGGGTTAGCTTGGCTTGGCTTATGCCATGCCGCCGTATCTACTTGCTGCCATCGGTTCCTGCTTGGCATTGAGGGTGTCCCAGCCACAATGACAAGCGTTCCGATGCGAGCAAAACATTATTATGTATACATAAATGTATATGTGTACATATATACTTATTTGTATATGCAAAAAGTGAAAGGTAGCCTGACTTAAGACTTTTGTAGCTATCATATTCTTTGCCGCCTTTGCACTGTCAAGGTGTACGGGCTACGGCTATGTGCAGTGATATCTGCTTTGTCTGGCAATTAGCAAACTGGTTTTAAATTGCTCTCTCGCATTTTGTTGTTAATCGTTTCTGTAGCTACAACGTTTACTGTTAATCGGCTGCCTGATTGGCAGTCTGGTCAGCGCCCAGGACTATCAGGATTATCAGCCGAGTGCGCCGAGAGCGGCGCCACACAGACTACACGCACAGGAGGAGGCGCGACCCACGCCAGTGCCCATTCTCAAGCAGATCAACAAGTAAGTTCTACATATATGGAAGAATGATTGACTGATTGAGTAAGAGTGTGATTGAGAGATTTCCTTATGTTATACGATATATATAGTTAGATATAAAATAAACTTGGATTGATTAGCTGACTGTAATATAAACGATTGAAAATCTGAATAGCTGACTGATGATGTATTGATAAAATGTTTGCTAAGGTTATATATGTATATAGCTCAGAGGTAGACGAACTGACTGATTGATTGTAGTAAATGATTGGCAATTCTTTTTTCGATTAAAAAACTTAATGCTTGATCGATGAATCGAGAAATTGATTGATCTGTAGAGAAAGTGATTGATGGACTTATTGATTAGCCTACTGACGGATTAATTGAAAGGAGATTTATAAGTTTTGTACATCATTGATTGACAGTTTAAAGACTTGCTAAACTTTACTACGAACATGATAACAGATTGATGAAATGCATAAACTAAACGGATGATTGATTGAATGTTAATTTGATATCAATCAATCATATACTAATAATTGATTGATTATTTATTTGACATCAATTAATCCTATATAAAATCAACCTGTCTGAATAATAAATAAAAGATGGATTGATTATAAGTATACCTAAAATAGTTAAATTAAAAAAAATTTATTTTTCCTATATCAATCAAATTAATGTACAATACTATCTAACTTTGTCAGGCACAATGAGGATGGCTCATATACGTACGGCTATGAGGGTGCCGATGGCTCCTTCAAGATCGAAACGAAACTGGCCACGGGCGAGGTGAAGGGCAAGTATGGCTATGTGGATGCCGATGGCAAGGTGCGCGTCGTGGAATACGGCGCCAATAAGTACGGTTTCCAGCCCTCAGGCGAGGGCATTACGGTAGCGCCACCCACGCTGGTCGACGAGTCCACCAAGGAGGAGCCCGACTACGATGAGGAGCCCGTGCAGCGACCACAGCGGCCCTACGTAAGTCCATGTCATCAGCATCAATCAACCAATTAGGTTCATCTTCACATTGTTTGCTTTCCGCAGCGCGTGCAGCGCCCGCAGCAGCAGCAGCATCAGCCACGCCCACAGCCAGCACCACGCCCGCAGCCGCAACCGCAGCCACAGTATGTGCAGTACGAAGAGGAAGAGCCGGAGCCACAGCGCCGCGTTCAATATGCACCGCAACCACAGTCGCCCTCAGTTGGTCCAGCTCCGCCACGCCTTCAGGTGCCCGGCGCCCAGCGCACCACAGACGTGCTCTACTCGCCGCTCCAGCGTCCCGCTCGCCCCGAGCCCGATTACACACAGTCGCAGAGCTTCGGCGAGGGTCCCTCCAATGTGCGCGTCTCCCGACCCGTCTATGCCCTGCCGCCCGCCTCGCCGGCGCCCAGCAGCGCACGTGCCCAGGGCTTCCTGGCACCCGCATCTGGCGGCCGGCCACTGCTCGAGCCGGTGCGCTTCGGACCCAGCCAGGGCCCCAGTGCCCAGCCCGTGCAGCAGCCCCAACCCCAGCCCCAGCCACAGCCACAGCGCAGCTACCAGCCGCAGGCCCAGGGACGTGTGGGCGGTGGCGGCGGAAGTCTTCTGGATCAGCTGGCACGCGATTATGCCTTGCCCCAGGGCAATGCACAGCCGTTGCATGACATCACCTTTGGCTACTACTAGAAGTGGACTGAGGATTTCGTATTCGGGGTAGTGAGGCGGCGCATCAGCCGCTACTTTGAGTCAGGTGCATACAATGATTATTTGAGTAGTAATCCCCATCCCCAGACCCACCACATAGCTGTTCCCAATACTCTACGCCTGCCTTCACATTTCTGTTCCAACTGTACGCCAGTGTTTCCTTGCTTCTAGATCGTAGAGTCTTCTTCTTAATCTATAAATGTATTTTCCAATCATGAGATTTTATGCTCAAAGTTTTTTATAATAAATTAAAAGAAGGAAATTAACAAAAAATTGTATTTAATTGTTAGGGAGTGTTTGCGACTTCTTTTTGGGCTCAAATGGTTCAGAAATCCAGTTTTATAAAGGTGTTTTTTTTTTAACATATAAAATCTTATGTCTTGCATTTCTAATATTCACAAAACTTTTACTTATACGAAGTTGAAGCAAATAAATAATACTTAATTGTTTGTCATACAAATTATTTAATTTTTAAAAATAAAAAATCATTTTTTCAACAACATTTTTAAATTACAAAATAAATATAATATCATAAATAAATCCATATATCCATTATTCATATAAATAAATGAAAATGTAGGAGGAAAATTAAAAATAAAATACGAAATGCCAATAAATGTATTTTTTTTAGTATTTTTCTCAGATAAAAAACTGCGCATAATTTTTGGATTTAAATAAAATATGAAATGAAAATTATTGAGAAATTTAAAGTGCAAGCTTGAAAATTAAAAAAAAACATAATTTGAATCATAAATAAATATATATGTACAACACAATTTATATATGAATATAATAATTATATATTTATATATTGTATTTTCTGAAACAAACAATTTATGTATGTAGCATACTTTTAGGCGCCACTAATAAAGTGAAAAACTCCGTGTGTGTCGTGTATATAGTTCAACGGTTATTTATTTGTTTAACATATATATATATATTTTAATATTTTAAATACTTAAGAATACGATAGATAATTTCGATGAACTCGTAGCCAAAGAGAGTAGTTTGTGTAGGAGTTGTGAAACGTCTACAGCTCGAGATGAAGTGGGTGGAAAGAGCATTTTGCTAAGAACTAACATAGAGTCGAAAGTGCTGTTAAATTGAATGGGCGTGGTCCAGAGTTAACGCCCAGGGCAGGCTGAGGGCTGGAAGAGCTGGTTCCGCTACGCATCGACTACTGCAGGTAGACTGTAAAGAGAGCGTCAGGTGAGATGTGTTTTGCTAGAGTTGAATAGCTGCGATAGCCAGCATCCAGGTGGTTTATGGGTGGGCAGATTTCAGGAAGGAGTGGGTGCTGTGGTAAATGGCAGTGTTGGTGGTGCAGTGGTGTTGGGATTTACATGAAAGCAGTGCAAATTGAGTGTGCCACAGATGCGCATGCCGTGTGCTTTGGTTTCAAACTCGTTTATTGCTTTAGAAGCTGCGAGTTTCACATAAATATACATATACACATATCTATATATATGTATGTTTGTATATATAGATATATGCATGTCGACTACATTGATGTAGATAACATGAATAAATTAGGTTAAGACGAAACTATCGATAAATGCTGCATATGACTTAGTGATCTATATAGCTATAGTGTGTAGAGCGGGTACACGCCTATGCCTACACCTCCAGCAGGCGATTGAACATGAGTGGATCCTGTATATCGTAGTCCTGCGCCCGGGACAAGGCCGGTCGCCGGGCGGCCACATGGCGTCGCACTTTGTAGCCACCGCTGTAGGCAGGCCTGGGCGGCGGCGGTGCACTGTACGTGTATTTGGTTTTCTGCACCACTGGCGGCAAATACTGGAAGGGAGCCACCTGCTTGTGCACCTGCTTCTCAATGGAGTAGGTGACGGGCGCGTTGCTATTGCTGGCGTTGGGGCCCTTGCGCTTGGCCACCTCCAGGGCGGCGATGATAGGCGACAGATCTTTGAGCGCATTGCTCTTGCTCGCATGATAATTGTCCACTTTGTACTCGTTGTTGCTGGGCGCTGGCGCTGGCGGTGGCGGTGGTCCAGCGGCTGCCGGCGTATAATCGTAGCCCTCATTCGGATGCTTCTGTATGTACGCCTCCTCCGCTGTCTGCGGCCGCTTGGCCATTTGGTGGTAAATGTCGGCGGGTCCCTGACTGGTAGGGCCATAGGCCGCCGTTATGGACTCTGTGTGGGAGAGAGACTCCAATGGGCCCAGATTATTGGGTAGCGGCACACCATAACTGTTGTACAGATCGGCCTGCTCCACATTGGAGCCATCGGATCCGCTATTCGTGTTCAGCGCCACCGTCTTGGATGCCGTGTATTCCGTCTTGCCATTGGGCAGCATGCTCAAAATCTCCTGCAGCTGCAGCGCTGCTCTGCGCGCCTCCTCGTCCGAGAGCTTCTTGTGGCGTCCATAGATGTTGAAGTCGTCTGTGCCGGCTGTGGTCACTGCAGCCAGTGTAATGATGAGTGTGTGTTGGTGTGTATGTGTGTGTGTGTGTGTGTTGGTTTGTTGTGTATGCAATGAGTGAGATTTTATTAGATTTACCAATTAAATATTTGCTTTGCGTTTTCTATTTACATTTTGAATGTGTGTGATTGTGTGAGAGAGTGTGAGAGTATGTGTGTGAGTGTGTCTGTGTGAGTATTATGAGTTTGTGGTTGGGTTTTTTACAGACGACGTTGATGCTTGTTTATTATGAATATTATTATGATTTGTATTTTAATTTTTATACAATATTATAATGTATTTAATGGATATATATTATTATGATTTGATTTTTCATTTTTATACATTATTAGTATTTCATTAGTTGTTGATGAAATAATGCAGTATATAATAGTTGAATATTACAGAGTGAATATCTGTGAATATCTATGGTTATAGTTATATAAAATTGGTCTGAGATTCGTATTTATAATCGAAAATCTCCTTGGGTTAAGTTTGCTTTGATTTTGCTTAGAAGCTATCTTAGTTTATAATTTGATGTATTTGGTTGTATAATTTTTTTTATAACTTATATCAACAATATATAGACACTGAATGATATAAGCTATATTTAATATAACCCATTTAGCCAAATTTTATCGTTATCAACTATACTATATTGAGATATAGAAGGAATAGAACAGTCAATATAATACACAAGAAGATATGAATAAACGATTCAGTTGCTGCTTGCGTTAAATAGAGTATTAAATTTTCGATTATACAGAATATACATACTTACAGTTATATATCTTCTTTCAAATTAGTTCAAATATTATGCTAGTACGTAATATATAATTCCATACACATATACACACAAAGCTCTATAAATATTTACTTATGAAACATATTGAGTTATTAAATATTTATTATTCTCGTTTCAGGGTTTTCTGGGCTAGACCACGGTAGTCGCATTTTGGCCATTAAATAATTAAATATGTACAAAATATTAAGTATGCGACATGTGGACGCTTTTAATGTCTTTTGGAATGTCGTTTGAGTGCTAAGTGTTGGACATACTATACACACACACACACACACGCAAATATGAATATACATATACCAAACATACCAAACTAACACTTGTTAATCATTATTATTGTCATTATTATGTACATAAAAAACAATAAACGTTGCACAATGCGCCATTTAAATTTTGTAAGACGCGCTCGAAACTGAAAGTTAGAGCCAAATAGAAGTGTGTCATCGATTTGGGCACGTTGTGGCACATACGGGTTAAGGTGTGGTGCCGTATAGCGCAGCGGATATATGTACATATACATATACACGTGAGGGACAGAGAGAGAGAGAGAGAGAGTGTGTAGAGTTAATCTGAGCTGGCTTGAATTAAGTATATAAATTCAACTAAAATTAAGTGAAATGTATTATTAAATAAAAAACTAATAAATAAAAAATGTTTGAATTAATTTTGGGCTTGATTTGAATTTTTGTTTTTGTAATCAACAAAGTGAGAAAATTAAAAAAAAATTTTTTTGCTCGCAGTGTATTATGATTCATTCAAATTTTATGTTAATTCATTGCTTATGATAAGTTTTCAGCTTGAATTAAAACTTTGAAACAAAACAAAAAACTTACACTTGAAAAAAAAATGTTTGCGCTGTACTTAAAAAAATAAATATTTTTGGAATGTGAATTTTGCTTGAACAAAAAAGAAATCCAACAAAAAAATATAGTTTTTTTTTGTAGTGTAGATTATATACAAGTGTTTTCAGATTCCATTCAAGACCAGCTTGAAAAAAGCTAACGAAAGCTAAAACAATATTTCTATACAATTTACTATTAATTTAAAATTAAATATAGTAAATAAATCTTCTAAAATTAATTTCTATAAAATTTACATAAATGATGATCGTGTGCTTAGTTATTTTTGCAGTGTAGTGGAGTGTGATTTGTAAAACAGTTGTGTCAGACAAATTATGAGCAAGCGGATGCTTTCACTTTTCATCTGTTTGGGTATGCGCGGAAGTGAGACCTCGTTAGGAGGAGGCGGCTGATGCGGTGCGGGTGGTGCGGGTGGTGGTTAGCAAATACAGGTAGCAGCTGGACAACGCCTGCTCATTGTTGTTATTATTATTGGTGTTAATATGGATTGTGAACGGGTTACTCGGCGGATTAGTGAAACAGGATTAGTAAATATTTACAGAGTATGTACAGCGGTTGTATGGGGCAGCCGTTGGCTGGTCTAGACTACGCACCATCTTGTCCATAGGCGGAGGGCAGATAGTTGCTCTGCGGTGCCTCGAAGGCCGCGTGGCCAATGGTGAACGGCGCACCGGCGCTGCCACCGCCGCCCCCATAGTTGGAGCCGCCCGGCGGCAGATACTGATGTGTGGCGCTGCTAAAGGTTGGCGGCTTCGATGGTGGACCGTAGTTGGAGTGACCCGTTGGTATCTCGTATGTGGTTATGGCTGCAACGAGAAGCAGAAGTGTGTGTGTGCGTGTGTGTGTGTGTGTGTGTTCGAGTGAGTCAAAACAAACCGAAATAGGCTAAAGCATGCGAGACACGGCCAAAACGGGTTCGAGCCGTAGCGAAACGAAAGTGAAAATGGAAATGAAAATGAAAATGGAAATGGAAATGCTGCAACGGGGTCAACGAACGGCACGAATTGCCTCTTCCTCGGCGCGATCCGCCGCCGCTTGTTAAACATTTTCAATGTTGGGTTATGCCAGCGATTTAATTATAGTATAGATGCTTATACATAGAGATATGTACATGTGGTTCAACAGCCGTTGCACTGGACAATAAATGCGTATGCGAGTTACGTAACGACCTTAGCGGATAGTTAACGCTCGAGTTGCGTTCGGAGGCGCGTCTCAGAAGACAAGAAAATTGATGTTTTGCAGCAGCTCGCGGGCATACTCACTCTCATGATGGATCACGGGACCTGGCGCCGATGAGGAGTGCTTGTTGCCGCTGCTGCTGCTGCCGCTGCTGCCGCCGGAGGAGGCGCCCGACAGCGAGCTCAGCTTGGCAAATGGATGGATGAACCCGCTGCCGCCGCCGCTCGAGTGGCTCGTGGCGTACGTGTGCGAGTTGATGTGCGCCGAGTTGATGATGGACTTGCCCACGTCGGTGACCTTGTCACCGGAAGCGGCCACCAGATTGCCACCAGCGCTCAACGCATAGCCGCTGCCCTTGATCAGCTGACCCTTGAGAGCGGTAACGCCACCGGTAATGGCCTTGACGGCCTGGAAGATGGTGTTCAGCACGGACTTCTTGAACGACCACGGATCATAGTCCACCGAGTTGCCCTAGAGAGAAGATTAGTTAGAGCATTCCAACTGCTTGAGTTGCTGCTTGACTCACATGCACCACCACGTCATGATGATGGGTTTCTCCACCGCCGCCGCCGCTGCTGCTGCCTGAGCTGCCCGAGGCTATGGAAGCAGAGGCACCGCCAATGCTGCTCAGCAGGCCGGACTTCAGGTGCGCCACATAGTCGAAGCTGCCGGAGCGTTTGGCTATCTGTGAGTCCTTCACGCTCTCGCCCTGCTCATTGTCCAGATCGATGTCCTCCAGCGACAACGATTTGTCCGCCGCTGTGCTGCTTGTGGCGGGATAGGCGTGGCCGAGCAGAGGCAGCAGCAGGC
Source organism: Drosophila navojoa (assembly GCF_054131105.1). Lineage (NCBI taxonomy): Eukaryota > Metazoa > Arthropoda > Insecta > Diptera > Drosophilidae > Drosophila > Drosophila navojoa. Next base: position 3,491,797 of record NC_142890.1, read on the forward strand.
AGAGGCACAAGCAATACAGCTGCAAAAAGTGGGAGAGCACAGAGTGAGTGATATGAGTGACAGCTTGCATAATCAGTCAAAGTTAATTTAGTTTTTTATTAGCGCTGAATTCAATTGCCGAAATGTCATCTGTGTTGCATCATCGTTGCAGACATGGCATGTGGCATGTACCATGTAGCAGGTGGCATGTGGCATGTTTCAGCCATGCATTCAGTTGTCAACACACACACACACACACGCACACAGAAACGCAAAGTAAGTGAAGTTTCAAGTATTTGTTGCGGTCACAGCTGAGCGCATTTCTCTAGGAGATGAGGCAGGAGACGGCAGCAGACGCAGGAGACGGCAGCAGACGTCTGCTCTGTGCGCGCTCAGCGTTTTACAACAGTTTCATGCGCCATCAAGCAAATCGATTAGACTATCAGAATGGTTTCATTTGCCTAAATGCTAAATGCTTAGCCACTGAATACGTTAATTATAGACTGCATCCAGTTGATGTCCAATTGAACAGAACATATGATAATTGCCTAATGACTTCATTTCCATGGCAATTGCCATAACTCTTGACTCACAGACCAACACGAATTGCGTAAGTTTAACTAAACCAGTTGTTAACTGAGGCGATTCACCGTCTAAACTGCACAATTAATTATATTAAATAGCTTGAAAAGAATCTTAAACACAGTTAATTGCATTTTAATCACTTCAAAGTAATATATTATACATTGAATTGGGGCAAGTTATATATTTATTATATGTTCTGCTCACAATATTTAAGGATATCGTATTCAAAAATATTGAAATTCTTCTCAAATTTTACAGGAATTTTTATTTATTGTAATATTCCAATATAATCTGAATCAAATATTTTTGAAGTATTTAAAATTAAACAATTTATTTTTATTTATATAAAACAATAAAATAATATCATTATATGGACAGTCGTTCTATCATATATCTGTTCAATTTATTATAATATTTTGATAAAACATAGAATATTCAAAAATATACAATTTTGAGACTATTGAGAAATACTGAAAGTGTTTTCGAAAATTCTGTAAGTGCTGCAAAATATTGAAAACCTTCCGCATTCTTTTAATATTTGTAAATATATTAAATAATATACATAATATACAAGTATAATTTATGAAAAAATTTATATTTTTGAAAATATGAAAAATTATAAAACAGAAGTGATTATTGGTGAATACAAATATATTGAATAATTTAAATAATAAAATTACTTCATATATACTTTTATGCAAAATTATTTAATATATTCTATTATAAAAAAATTACTTTAAAATATTGCAAATATTATTATTAAACAAAATGTGGAGAAATATTACAAAAATTCTAAATTCTTCGCTGTATTTAAAATAATTAAAAATCAAAAATTAGTCTACAATATTAAATATATTTCCATGTATTCTGTATTTACCCTTTTGAAAATTGAATATTGGCTATGGCTTCATTTGGGCTAGATTTGCAAGAAGTGTGAGAGGTCACTATCGAAATATTAATCTCAGATCTGATTGCCCTCTACAAATGTTGAACTACTTTCGTCTGCTTCAAGTGGAAGCAGCAAATAAATAGTGAATGAATGCATTCATATAGGTTTATATACAGATGAATATCAATAATTATTCACATGTATCAACACTGATTCCAATCACATTTTATGAATATATATAACATCTGATGTCTTTGACTTTTGATCTAATTTAAATGAGGTGAGTTGTGCAATAAATTGCAATCAAATGATTAACAATCAGTAAACGTTTGAAAAGATAAACTCTTAAAACGAATTTGGGTCGCGTAACACTTGAGAAATTTTGGACAATTAGTGGTCAATATTGGGTTATTGATATCTGTATATATGTCATATATACATATGAATGGTTTATTTTGACAAATGCCTTCTCATTTTTTACTCCACTTTTGGTTTGCCCTTGCGGAACCGCCCTCAAAAATGTGAAAGAAAAAACCCCACATTGAAAATGATATTTTTAGTGTTTCTTGAATGCAGGCCCTGCCTAAAGGCTGGTGATTTGTGAAGTCCAAATGTAGGTTTGGGCCTAATTGCTTTAGCCTTTAGTAATTGGCAATACCATTTGCATACAAACGCACAAATTAAATTGTTTCATTCTCTATAGATGGCCCAGACCAGGGTCTGCAGCTCGAATTTAATTTTTTAATATTTTTATTTCCGATTGCGTTTGCAACGATTCAAATTGCTATTTCGTTGTTGCAATGTTTATTAATATTATTTTTTTCTGTTTTCTGTTGTATTTAATTGCATTTATAACAGCCATTGTTGTATATGAGACGTAGCGTAATTAATTAATAAAATTCCAATTTGTTTCATAACGCTAATCGCACTGGGTTAATGATATTTTCTTTTTTCTGTTTTTGATTTGATTCGGTAGTATATTCGATTCGTTTAATGGCATATTGAACTCTAATGTTGGCCAAGTGATTGGCCTCTCTTGACTTATTTTGGCAAAGAGAGCATTCGTATACTGTTTACGTCTACGTATGAGTGTGTTAAACAAGTCTTTTCGAGCGTCTCGAAGAGAGTGAAAGTGTTGCCGGCTTTGGTTTCAGCTGCTACTGCTGCCACCCCTCCTTCTGCTGCTTCATCGCTTTGTTTGTTGTTGCTTTTTCTTGGGCGTAATTCAATTTGCATGTTGCTCAATTGTTAACAAAATAAAGAAATAATCATATTTTGTTTATATGCGTGCGCTGTCGGCACGTAGTCTTCGTTTTTCAATTAGTAATTGCGGTAGGTTCAGTAGAGATACTCTGACTCTGACGTTTTGAGTGATGTAAGTCCTAAGTCTTCACGTTCTCTTTGTGAATTAGGTAATATTTGTTGTTAATTCGGAATCTATATATTACTCTATACTATATTGTTTTATTCTAGATAGTATGTTGCCATGTTTAGCAATAGCTGTGTATGAATATATCGATCTTCTTTTGCTCTTTCTTGTCTATGGAACTATCGATCTTGGCTGCTATAAAAGTGGTATAGTTTAAAGCATTCATAAATATGTATCAATATTTAGATTATATATGGCTTCAAATGATGATAGCCTCTGAATTTTTATGAAATCGATTGATTGATTGATTAATTTCCCAATGTAGTTATAAATGCATATCAGGCATGCTCTAAGATTTATAGTTACGTCATTTCTAATATGAATTTATCAATTCCATCTCATCCCATTTCTTAATATATAAAGCAATATGAAACATATACTAAAAATAAAATTATTTTCATCACAGAATCAGTAATTAATTTTTGCTTAGATAACACAATAAGTGATATAGGAGATCTTCTAGTTAAAGATTTTACAATAATTAAATTTACAAATATAAAACTTTAAAGTTTTTTAATGAATGTTATGAATAAGTTTGAAATTTCATTGAAGTATATTTGGCTTGTTATCTACATGTGTATATTGTCATATATTTTTATATAAATAGAGTATGAGCTATTCAGCAGGCCTTTGCCTTTGTCTAGATTTCGGCTTATGCTTTGTTTATATGTGGAGTAATGCTCTCATTAATTGTTTTAACATGTGGTCTGCTGACGTTTTGCTTTGCTGCGATATTCGCAACACTTTTAGGCTCCAAAATTTCTACACGATTTTCGAAAGCCGCAATAATGACGACAGCAGTAACAAAAGCAACAACAACAACAACAACAGCAACAAGAAAGAGACTAGACAACATCTGACATAATAATTATGCATGACATTTTACCTTCACACTCATTCAACTGGGCCGATGGGCTGACAGACACACACAAACACACACACACACTCACACACATGACATAATATGAAGAGTTGAACTCTTGAGTGAATTCATTTATTATAGATATTTATGAGAGAGTATGTATATGTGTGTATATTCGATCCAAATGCTGTTCATGCATCAACGACCCATCGAGCAGCTGCCTCAAGTGCAACGGCTCTGGCTTTCTTACATAATCTAACTTTTATCTTCTATCTTTTGGATGCCTTTTACCGTATTTGTTTAGCTAATGAAACAGTAGCTGAAGCTTGGGCGAGGAACAAGTTTTTGGCTGCACTTGAACTTGTTTCTGCCTTGAAACATCTTTGTGGAGATGTTGCATAAAATTGCCCCAATTTTGGTTATTTGGCGCGCCGCACTTTCACTTACCTTCATCTTCTGTGTGTGTGTGGGATTGTTGCCGTTGTTGTCAGTGTATTTGCACGTCGGCTTCGGGCTGTGTAGCTGTTGATTAGCGTTCGCTGCTAATCGCTGGCTGTCTAGAGACAACTTTCCTTGCTTGAGCACTTGCAATTTGATTTTGTCGAATCTTTTTCGCTTTTGTTTTACATATATCTTATTTTTGATATTTTGACTCTTTGTAGTCACAATTTACACGCACACATAGACAAACATGGACACAAACACATGCACTGATTTCACTGTAACGCGCGCGCGTCGACTTTCGCTCGGCGCTTGAGTATCTGTGAAACAGAGGGGCGCGGTAGGGCGGTCTTTGTATTGTTGTCTTTATTGGCTTATCGGAGGTGGCTCCTCGGCGACGACTGCGTTCGAACTGTAGTCCAAAATCTGGCTGTGCGGCTCTTTTAAAGAAAATTCACTGAGAGCGCCTCGCACTCGATGTTGGCATTGCTGCTCTTAGTGGCCAGGCGAAGAGTCGTCGGCGTCGTCATCGTTTACTATTGTCGCTCTGTTGAAAAATTACGAGGCATTACTTTAACTCAGTTTTTGCCTTTTTTTTTTTGGCATCTCTCAGTTTTGGCCTCAGTTGAGGGGCAGTTGTTGGGTTCAATGCGTTTGCTGTTGCTGTTGTCGTTGTTGGTGTTGCTTGCATCAGCAATGTGCACCCGGCTGCTTAAATTGGCGGCATGAATGTGTTTAATTGCAACCATTTGGCCATTTGATTTGCTACGGCTCAGTTTGTTGTTTTTTCTTCACTTTCATGGCACGGCCAAAACGAATGACTTAGGCAACGAACTTGAAGTGGTTTGCACAATTTGTTCGACAAGCAGAACTGCACAGCATGCGAATAAGACTCATTAGAGCAACTGGCTAAGCGACTGCATTAATTTAATTGATATTTGGTATTGATCTGCTGGTTTACTATATATTTATTACTGTCGAATTTTCTCGATTTTTATTTTTTTTATTTTTGTAAGGAAAATATTTGAAATTATTTTATTTAGTTTTCATTGAACTTTGTAAAATATGAACTATTTTTGAATAGCCATTGAGTAAAGCAAAGGAGATTATGAGGAGCTTAGTTTGGCCTGATAGGGCGTATTTCAATTCTTAAGCTAGAACAAGGAGCACTTAGCCGTATGCATGTCTTCAATTATCTGTTCAGCTGTCTGTGTTGACTCTCTCTGTTCGCCTGTCTGTCTGCCTATCTATTTGTCTGTCTTTTCATCTGTCCTTACGTTTCCTTATGTTGCGGCTAATGCTCACCCCTCTGGATGGAAATTCTATCGATTTCTCTGTTTTTTTCTTCCTCTCCATGAATCATGTAAGCTACAGCGGCTAAATTTCAAAAATATATTTTTAATATATATTCTTGTATAACTTTTGCATCAGAATACTAATAAATTTATTTAACTAATATTTTAAAAATTTATAATACAACTTAAAAGTTAATGAAAAGCATGAACATATTATTTTCATTTTTTTTTAAATTTATTCATTACAATACAATAGTATTTAATATTATTTTCATAAATTGTCTATCATCTTTAGTTTTTGCAATATTATTTTTAGGGTTTGAGGGTTTTATCATTTTTTTCAGGAATTTTCTATAAATTTCAAGTATATAGGAACAAATTTATTAATATAAATAATTATTATAAATAATTAAAAAATAATTATTTAAACTGTTATAATCAAATTGATTTAGTGCTTTATAAATGTATATCAAATAAAATTATAATAGAATATCTATAAATTAAATTAATATTGTGCACTTATATATATAATTAAAAATATAATTATTATTAATATATTCGTTATCTCTCTAAGTAAATATATAATTAGAGTAATTTTTAATAATATTTATTTCTTTCGCTTTGATTTACACCTTGATTCATAAAATTTCTAGCCTCAATTAATGCAATCCCTGAACTAAATCTACGTACTTACAGAAAAAATTTAGTTAAGATATTAATGTGGCAGACAATTGTGGCAACAGCCTTGAACCGTGTCGCACATATTAGAAATAGCCTCCAGAGATCAGAGTGCGCGACTCGGCGCTCAGTTCAGGGCACAATTATCTAATAGCTCGGCTAATTGTTTTATCTTACGCGCAGTTCACTGCCGCTGAGCCAAAAGGCGGTGTCAAGGGGGCAGCAACAAAGTCAGACCGAACTGCATGGAAATACCTCGTCGAGTGGCAAGATGTGCCCCGCGACCCGCAGGCCAAGTGACACGAACTGCTCTCATTTTTGGGCTGCCCGGCAGACAGTTTGTGCTTGCGCTTGTGCTGTCAGTTGCAAAAGTTATGCAGCCAACGAGGGCAAACGTTGGCAATGACTGGGCCCAAAAGGTGGCACAATAGCTGCGGCGGCGGCAGCGGCGGCTACTGTCATTGTCCTACGCAGCGCACTGCTGGCTGCACAATTAACAAACAAACTGCAGTCAAATTGCGGCGGCTGCTGCTGCTGCTTCTGCTGGTCGCCCTCCTGCGCCGGCGCCTGCGCCTGCCCCTACCCTGGTCAGCTGTGTGGAAGGCGGTTATCTAACCGAAAAAGTGAAATGGGCGCCGACAACTGCGAAATGAAAAAACATGGAAAAACTTGGCCGAAAAACACAATATGTATGCACTCGTAGTTAACAAACTGTAAATTTACTGAAAATGCAGTGGAAAACGAAGCCAAAACAAATAAAAATCAAAACACAATAACGAGTTGATGAAACGAATGGCTAGACTAGCAGATACCCTGTGAGTATATGGCATATGTTTATACTTGGCGAGTACTTGAAGAGAGATGTAAGAGATAGAGAGTGGACCATCGAATGAAGCTGGAGTGGAGTGGAGACTCAATTGACATGAACGATATATAAACAGGGACGATAGTCAGGGATTTTACAGAAGAAAGTAAAAGCGAAGGAAGCTATCATAAAAATTTAAAAGGAGAGATATCAAAAAACTCAAGCTGAAGGGGGAACCTAGTGAATCGTGAAGAGAAGAAGAAAGAAAAAGCGGTGAAGAGAAGCTTGAAGAGAGAACCCAGTGAGAAGCGAAACGCTACGCCTATAGCATAAAAAGAAACAAAAATCAGGATATACTAGAGAAGAACGAAGAGAGATAAGGAAATCAAGGAACGGATAGATTGGACAGTCAAATCAGACAGACGAGATTATACTGTGTGGAGTGGAGTGGGAAGAGTCGAGAAGATATAAATTAAAAGAGCAAAGAAATAAGCTAAGATATATATGTATACGATAGTAGAGAGAAGATAAGAGAGCGAGGAGATATCAAAGAAAAGAGAAAAAGGGAGAAAAGAAGGCGAGTAGAGAAGATAGGGGTGGAAGATGAAGAATAAATACAGAAAAAAGAAGATAGAAGATAAATTTGAAGACAAGCTGAAATAAAGAAAGCATAACAAAACAAAAGAGAAGAGAGAATTACTGAAAGCCAAATAAAATCCTTGCTCAGCCGACTCTCTCTTGATGTCTCTAATAAACAAGCCTCCATACACCCACACCAAACTAATACACTCTTAGTCAACTATTTCTACAGGGCATACAAAAGGTCTTTCATGCATTAAACGTTGCAGTTGGCACATAATCGCGCAGTGACTGTGAACTGAACCCAAGCCGAGAAGCTGCAACTGGCTTGCTGGCCAGGCACAAGTCACAGCTAATCCCGCAGCCAAAGGTCCCAAGAGGTTTAATTTGAAATTTTTCAAAACTATTTCATATTTATTTATGTATGCACATGTATACACATTTTATGCTTCCCCCTCGCACACATGCAACATCAACAATTTGTCAGTTCAATTGTTTTATATTGTGCTGCTTATCGACTTGTCAACGACTCATGCAACCTGTGCAGAGTTTCCGAGCGTCGCGTCCAGTCGAGACGTTGGTTCCCACTAATTTGTTTTGACCACAAAGCTGTGTGCCAACCAGGTCGATGGTCGCTAAACGAACGACTGCGTCTGAAACAGGCCATCAGTTTCGACTGATTGCACATCAGCTCATACTAAAAGAAAAATAAAACGCCTAGTAATAATAATGAAATTATCGCTTCAACTGTTCAACAAATGGCAAACGCAAGAATGGCATAAAAAATTAAATAAAACAAAATATAATTACGTATACGAGGAGACCGTGAGACCGGTTGAGTGCAACAACAGGAAGGAAGCATTCAAATTTAGTTTAAACGTCGAGAAAAGCTTTGGTTATAAAATATATAAAAAATTATAGATATATATTTATTTTAATTTTTAAATTTTTTAAATAACTTAAATTGTATTTAAAGAGAAAACTAATAACTGTATATAAAGAAGTGTTAATACAATTTATATTATTTTAATAATCAAATATTTGACTTAAAATTAATGGTAAAATGGTATATATTTAAATAAATATTATTAAAATAATTTAAACATTTTCCATAACATTTAAAATATTTCAATTAAAATATACAACTAAAATTGATAGCTGCGTGAAATTGAATTACACAAAATCATTTAAATCCATGGAATGCAATGCATGTTACAAAATATGTTTCATATGCAATTTTACACTGTTACAAAAAGAGTATAACAGATTATTTGAATGTTTTTCGTTATTTCTGAGCTTCAAACCATTTACCATATGCCACATTGCTCTCTTTTTATTTTATTTATTTTTTTTTGTTTTTCGTTAATTGATGTGGAGCAATTGAAAAAGCAAATAAAAATTCATATGGCAAAAGAGATGGAGTGAAAAATTTTCAGAGTGTAACGAGAAGTGCGATAACAGGCTGGGTGCGCTCGCCTTGACAGCACTTGCAACATGTTGCATGAGCGAGAGAAAAACGAAAACGAAACGATAATACAACGAAATGGTACGGCATCCTGCACGACTTCCTGCACTTCCTGTTCAATGGCGCTGCTATCGCCGCGTTGCGCAATGAACTTCAACTTCAACTTCAAATTGGACTTCAAAGTCGCGCGACAAAAATCGAAACAAAAATAAGAAGCAAATAAAATTGAAATTCGGAAATGAACTCGTTTTCGGTTTGGTTTTTGGCATTTGGCGGAAGTGGCCAACGCCATGGCATAATCAAATTTTCGCACAGAGTTTGAACTGTGTCTGTGTGCCTCATGCAGCTGGCAGGAGTCGTCGAAGCAGTCGAATTAGCGCCCAATGCAAGAAAGTGAAAGTCACCAGCTCCAGATCGCCGCGATGCTCCACAGTCAACTTTGGTGGCATTTCGCGTATGCAACGACTGCAACCATCGACTATCGACAGTTGGCACTCTCATTGTGCATCCCAATGTGGCAGCCAATGCCGGCGATGATATAACCGCCCAGCGCCAGCTGACAAATTATGTAGATGCAGCCTGCAGCATCCTGCAGCATCCTGCCGAATGTGAGCTACGCCGTGAGGATACTTTTAGCTGAGAGTGTTGCCACTATGTCAGTTAGTATGTTACGCTAAATGAAATGTCTTTAGATGTAGTAGATAGAAAGCTTTTCAATGTTCTGATGAGTAAATATATAGAACTACATATTAATTATCAGAGCCTATTTTCAGAATAGAAGAAGACGAAGAAGAATACAGAGAAGATTCGGAATGAATTATATGAATAATAATATAAACATTATATAGACCTTTAACTCAATTATATTTTTTCTAGAATGTAGTATCATCATATACAACACTATACAACCACGTCTTTCGGGTTCATTTATCTGCAATATTAAGGGTCTTTTCCTTCGACTCGGAACTATCGAGTAATGTTGTGTATATCATATCGGTCCATATCATATCATATGATATCTCATCTATCATATAGTACTCTCTTAGGGTATTCACTCAGCCGGCATGTCATTTACTTATTTCATTTTCATATTCATTCGCATTGAATTTATAGCAGTACTCGATTCGCAGCACCTGGTCACCGTCAGCATTGCGTGTCTTCGTCTCTTCGGACGCTGCTGTCACGGCTGGGTTTGAGCTGCATTTTGTTGCCACACGAGGAGGCATAATTTTTCCAGGTGGCGACTTAATTGTAGCTGGTTTTAACTACTTTACGAGTATTTCATGAATTTTGCTTTTTATTAGCATTAGTTTTGTCTCTTTCTGATTTGCATTGAATGCGCAATGCTATTTATTGACTTGCATATTTCACGGGAAAAATTTCATAATTTTCCTGCTGAAAATGTTTTTTTTATTTGATCTCGCAGCTGTCTGACTAATTAATGGCGCCCACATTGAGTCATTTCCTAGCTAATTTATAACTATTAACGAAATGTGTGTGTGCCTTAGGCCAAATACTTAACAGCTTAGCAAAATGGTCGAAATCAGTTTGGGGCGTTTTTTTTGTGCCATTATTTTGTGGGTCCATTAGTTTAATGGGGTCTAATGTTGCCATGGTTATGCATAAATGGAAGCTTAGAAAGGTCAGCAGTTTTTTTTCGGCAGCCGGATAATTGGGTTAAGTTTTAATTCCTAATTTAGAGACACCCAAAACTATGCAAATATAAATTGGAGATTCCTAAGAGTATGCTAAATTAAAAATTTAATCTGTTGCTTATAATTTTAAGCAAAATTTAAATATAAATTTTAATGATTGAAATTTTGTTTTTATATCAAAATTTATTTCATATATATTTTATATATTTAAAAAATTTCATTTAATTACATATTAAAAAAATTGTTTTTAAATTTATTTAACAAATTTGTTGACAATTAATATGCTATAAAAATTATTTATTAAGAAATACATCCTTAAAAAAAAAACATATTTTATTTTTTTTATTATTATTATTTTTTTTTTTTATCTTATATGCATATATTATATTATACTATATGAAGCTAAGCTAATTATTCCAATTGGCTAAACTATATGGCCAAGTCCGGATTCAATATTCTTAGTATCGCGGTTGGATTAAATTGAAATGAATTTGTGAAATACTTGGAAAGCACGCGAATTGTATTATTATTCATTCAATAAGAACTCAAGATTCGAGACCACGTAATACGCAATAAGTACATGAAGATTTCATATGACTAAACGATTTATTTGTGTGTATGTATATAGCATATAAATAAATATATTTACGTATATATGTGTACAACTTTGTATGCGCTACGTCATTGCACCCTTTATTAACCATTCACCATAAGTGACATTTATTATATGAGAGTCTTGCGGTTTGTGGTTTAATGAATCTGGATATTCCCCTGAATCATGATCTTTCCCAATGGATACAGAATTTACTAAGTAGCTGCGCCGCTGGCGACAAAGACGCGTGCTTGAAGTGCGCTTCATTAACATAAATGTACATACATATGTATATAAATGCACATGTATGTATGTATGTATGTATGTGCGTTATCTTCAAGTGAATTGGCTGGCGAAACTATTTGACAAGCTTTTGAGCTCAAAGCTACACTCTTCTTTTCAGCTGTTAAGCAGCTGTTAAGTGAGCTTACCCATGTTAATGTGCCTCAGCAGCTTCTGTGTTTACATGAGAGCGTTCCGCTGTAAGCATAACACAAAGCCACAAAAACAGCTGTAATCCGCTGCCGGCCGATCGCTCTCTTCGTTCAGCACTCTCTTACTCTATCGCTCTTTCACTCCCTCTCACGAACGCTTGCGCTAAGCTTTGCATAAAGCTTGTGCATTGCCAAGACTTTCGACTTGTCGTTCAGTTGCTTTCTTGTCGCGCGCGACGATAAGCGTATGTGCTGGCTTGTTAGTTAGTTAGTCGTGTGCTATCGTTCTCACTCTCTCTCTGCTTCTCCGCCTCTCTACCTCGCTCGAACGCGTCGCAGCTGAAGTGAAGTAGTGATAAATATCAAAGACGCGCTTCTCCCACACGAATTACACAAGAATACTTCCCCTTTGGGAAAATACACGAACTAAGCGTGCGCGCAGAGCAGAGCGGAGCAGACGAAACGTCTGCTTAAAAGCGCTTGCATCACAACAGCAGGGCTTCATTTTAGGCAAGGTCAAGCACGGCGCAACAGCAGATTGAAGAAGAAAATAAAATAAAATTAAATCTATAAATAAAATCAGTCGCATCGACAGGTGATATAGTGAAAAGCAGAGCGAGCAAGCGTCAAGTGCGTCGCTGGCTGTTGGCAGACACTGTGCAAAGGAAACAAACAAAGCGGAATAAACGACACTGCGCAAAGAGGCGACTGACAACAACTAATACAAGCAACAGCAGCTTCGACACCAACTACAATAATATAAAAGAAGAAGCAGAAAGAAAAAAAAAAAACAGTCAAAACAAAAACAACAACAACAGCGGGCAAATAAAACCCGGCAATAATTTTAGTCGTGCCAGTTTGTTTATTAAATATACTATATAAAGCGCATAAAGAAAACAAATATATTAAAACAAAGCATCGACTCGCAGTTACCCTGTAAACAAGTTTAAATTTTTTGTATATATAGAATAAAAAGAAAACACCAAAAATTACTTAATTATTTAAAAAAAATCTTAAAAATAAATTATAATAAAAATGCATCCAATGTGGTGGAAAATGATCGCAATTATGATGCTGCTCTTCGCTCTCTTCGCAACGGTAAGTTTTGAGTTGTTTTATAAAAATTATCCTAATTTTTATGCTTGATGCTTTTGCCAAAACTTAAATGAAAATTAAAAATAATTAATATTTCTGCTATTGGTTCACATTTCTAATAATATTCAATCATTATTATTATCATTATCATTTGGTGTATATAACAATCCCATCATTGCATTTCATTTTGCAGGGTATTTAAGTTGTTTTTTCAAACAACTCTCTAAATACCTCTAAATGCCTGTTCAATATGCGACTTGCTCTAACATTTCCCATATCCGACAGACAGCACACGATTTGTATATTGATGTATGCAGGGAATCATATTTCAACTGGAAACCTAACGCTTAGCAAAATTGATATGAGTCTGGGAACTGCTCAAGCTTACGTAGTATATCAGTTCGCGCTCGAGCCAAAGGGCTGTTAATTAAACATCTATAGATCATACAATGTCTAGAAGGCAGTAAAAATTAACAGAAATCTGATAAACTCGAGTTCAATTATTAAAAACTCGAGTTCACTTTAATTATTGACGATTCTAATAACAAAAGAAAAGTAAAAATCTAAGCAGAGACAATTTATAGGCTATAATTAACAATCTTATCTCTAACGGAGGCTAAAGGGGAATGTGTCTGATTTTTGAGCAATTTGAGCTCCAACTCAAATTGAATAAATAACCAAATACGTGAACGTGAGCTGCGTCTCTTAAAAACATATGTTTTTCAATAGTGTGAGTATCTCTTTTCAGATTATTGTTATTACTTGAAGTCATTTTGTATAGCTGAAAAATTGTAATTACATTAGAAGCTTATAGCAAATCGAGCGAGTGTTAAATGAGCTTAACGAATTAAATAAAGTGAACTGAGTAAAAATGAAATTATTCATACATATATAAGACTACTTAATAATACTCTAGATCGAGTAGTCGCTTTTCAAGATTCACGAAATGTAAAAACCTTATCTTTAGAGTAGCTTGAAAATAAAAAATAACTTAGTAAAGCAACTCTATAAAAATTTAACTAATTTATAGCTCGATAGAAATCAAGTTGATCTACTAGACAGACAGACAGCTATAACCCTTTGGGTATACGTAATCGGTATGCTAATTTGGAAACTAGAAAACCATACAGTTATATGAGATTCACCTAGGTCCAGCATAATCATAAACAAAACTAAAATAACCTATGTATAGGGTATGTATATGAGTACGGTAATAGAAACGTATGAGTATGCATACAAATATGAAATTTTGGATTAAGTACTATTATAAGTAGTGCTGCCCCTGCTCTCTTTCAATATGCTTGCTATATCCCTCTCTCTATATATAACATCATATGTACATATATCATAAGCCATGCTCATAGTAATACACACATTCACACACACACACACACACACACACACACACACTTGGTGATTACACAAGCGCGGCTCGGCGGATGGCAGTTGTCATTGCCAAACGAAATATTGTTTGGGAAACGATTAGCAGCTCGTCGCGACAATCATCGCTATTTAATACCCTATCTTATACGCGCGCGCCTTCTCTACCCGCTGTACAGTGGATTATGTTACTATCGAATCGCAAACCAAGACAAAAAAAAAAAAACAACAACAAAATGTTCCACATATATCTTTCAGATAGTTTGTATCAATAGCGAAATATCGAAGCGACGCAGCGAGGCAGCTGCTGCAGTAGCTCTAGAATCGAACAGCAGCTCCGTGGATATGACGTCCTTTGTCTCGCATCATCTACTGAACAAGGCCTCCAAGGATCAGCCGGAGGAGCCGCAACGGGAGAACAATGAGGTGGAGGTGTGCCAAGTTGTGCTTTGTCCTGAATGTTCTAAATGCTTAAATAATTATGTTGAATGTTCTTTTTTCTCTCTTCTTCTTCTTCTTCTTCTTTCTGTTTACTGTTCATTGGGATTTTGTTGGTTTTGTTGATAAATTGCAAAAATTTATGCGTTTCCCAACTTTTTCGTTTCGACACTTTCGCTGCAGCTGCCCGCCGAGGATATTGACGAGCGCGTTCGTTCCATATTCAAAGTGCACGATGGCCATGGTGTGATGCTTTTCAATGTAAGTGAGAGGGGTGACCACCATGACAGCCAATGCCCCCACACATAGTCCACAATCATCCACATCCAATCATTCATCCGTCCACCTACTAACAACCCCCACTCTGTGTTTGTGTGTGCTTCGTTCGTTCTTTGATTTGGCTTTGAAACTAGCAAACAAGCAAAACGAAAAGATAAAGAAAACGAAAATCAATAAGAATAAGAGAAGAGAAACTAATGCAAAATTTACACACACAGACGACGGCCATGAACGATGATGCATCTCTCATGCCCATATCCACAGCCGAGTCCTGGCCATCCACCACAACCAGCACTCACACCCCAACTCAGATTCAAACTCAAAATCAAAGTGAAACTCAGTCTCAATCCACGTCTCAGGCCAAGCCCAAGCACTATCATCAATATCAAAGCCTGAATCATCAGCAACAGTCCTTCAAAGTGCAGCGCTCACCGGATGGCAAGCTGAATCTCGTCTTTAATGAACCAATCGTCTCTTTACAGCCCACCGTACAGCAGCAGCCGACGCAGCAGGAGCAGCCAACGCAGCAGCCACAGCAGCCGCGTCGTCCCATCTCGGATGGTAAGTGGTCTATGTGTAATGATCCACAGTCGGCTATCAGCGACTGTCTAATACACTGTTCACAGGTGTGCCATAAGGCAAACCTCAAAACTATAAGCAGAGGAATATATTAGGGAATATCACATGTGAAACTCAATTTGTGACAAGCTCCGAGATTCTGATTAGATTTAGACTAATTAGATTAGATTTTGTTACAGTAAATAAGATTTAGTTAATGTTCCAACTTATATATAGAATCACTCTATGCACAGGGTACTTAAAGACTACTAAAGGGGTAGAGATTTGAATCTTGCTGAAGATCTGTCAGAATTTGTTAGACTCTATAGACATTTAGCAGAGGATATTTAAAGATTTCAAAGGGAAGACTATTGTCATTATAGACAAACAACAAGCTTCTTTAGACTCTATAAACAAAGAATGCCTAACGCTTAAACTTATAGATTATCTAAGTCTTCTTAAAGAGCAAGGGCTTTCGAGAGATCAAAAACTTCACAAGACATTTAATGAGTCTCTCGATGCTCAGCAAGTCCGTTAACTAATGCCCTAAAGGTAGACTATCCCACTCCCTAGACATTTCATTTATGATTTAATCAATATTACCCTTAAAACCCATATACTCCGCAAAACACTTGTGAACAGTGCATTGATGTATGTTTTAATTACCTACCCTTAGATGAGTCTACCTACAAAAATGAAAATGAACACTTCTCTAATACAATAATACAATTAACAAATACTAAATCGATATCATGCTCACACAACACGTTCAACTCCCTTGGCGCTTGCCTAACGTCCAGTTATCGTGTTTCCCGACTCCATAGATAAGTATCGACCCACGCGGCCGACGCCGCCCGTGGAAACGGGCGATCTGTGCATGGACGGCTTCAATCAGAGTCGCTCCTTCTGTACCAAGGTCAACAATTATCCGGATATTTCCCGCCTGAAAGATGTTCTCTCGCGCCGTTTTGCCAATTTCTTCGTCGATGAGCCGCAGCCAACGGATTTCGGTCTGCGGATAAACGACGATGAGATGTACCTGTGCAACAGCCACCAGAGGTACCTCTATCCAAAGTACGGCCAGAAATTGGATCTGACGTGGCAGTACATAGTCAATACGGATGAGTTCAAGCAGGGCATACTTATCGAGGAGTGCGAGTGAGTAGAACTGAGAAATTATTGAACAAAATATATAGCTCTATAAATACTTTTGTTCACTTTGCAGTCACGAGGGCGAGACCTGTCAATTTCTGGATAGTTTTCCCAACAACTATGTGCCCGTGTGCAAGCAGCACTATGTGATACGGCACTTGGCCACGATCAACAATGCCAGCAGCGGGCAGCCGGAGGTGGCCAACGAGCCCTTCAAGATACCCTCCTGCTGCAAGTGTGTGATCAAGAGCAAATACTCCGTGGAGAGCCAACCCTAAACAAGACTACCAACGCAAAGAGCCCGATATTACATATAAATATACATATATATGATATAATAACAAGCAAACCATGCCAATTTCTGCACATGTGATTTTGATGTAAGCATTATTATTATTGTTTCATAACACACGAAATTTAGAAACGTGATTAGTGACATAGATCCACTCATTTGATAAGCTTGCGCAGCGTCCAGCCCATCGCATAGAATCCGAGCAGCTTAATGGCCATGCGCTTCCCCTCCACATTCTGCAGCTGCTTGAATCGTCCGCTCAGATTTCCCATCATACCATCCATTGTATGGAATGTGTTGTACTTGGTTTCAATTAGTTTGATAATATGATGTATTTATACACTTAGTAGAAAACAGAAAAACGGACACCGATCATACAGATCGGAAACGAAAATTCAAATTGTATACAGTTTTCGACGATTTTTTCCCGATTTTTCCAAAATTTGTAATTGTTTGCTCTTATTCATTACGAATATTTACGCTGACTAAAACTAGCTTTGTACACTTCAAACAATACGGGTATGTTCGATTCAAAGCCAACTACGTAGAGTATTCGAATTAGTCTCAGATGAAAAGTATTTATAGGTTTTAGGGTAAGTCTATGTACAAGGGAATTCAAATTTAATGTACTAAATACATACTTTGAGCTCATTTATTTTTTAGTTTTTATTTTATATACTATTCTACAAAATATACTCTTGTCTTATATAATCTTATCCTGTGCATCGATTGCTAAATATTGCACTTGGATCATTTATTTATCCTTTTTCTAGATAAATGTATTTTAGAGTCCCAAAATATTCATGTATGTATAATTAAAAAAAAAATATTGATGTATATTTAAAAATATTTAAATATGATATTGCTTAGCTGTATTTGGTGTATGAGGAGCTCCCAGGTTCATACTCCATATATTGAATTTAAAAAAATTTAGTTTTGAAGAGGTAAATCAAGAGGTTGGCTATAGAGTTTTTAGCCTAGAATCGTCATCAAGTATTGCAGTTGAATGAGTGAGAAATGAATCTAATGATATCTATATGATAGCTGAAGTATTCAAAAATATTTCACGTCGCTTGCAATTTTTTGTTCCTCATTAAATTTGAATTTTATTTAAGTTTAGGTTATAAAACTTATTAACACCCTCAACATATGCGTATACGTCTCTGTCATAATTATATATATTATTAAAGTTTATTAAATCATTATTTTCTTCCTTTTATTTTTTTACTCCACAGCGACACGTTTCACCAACCACAGAATGGCAGGCCAAACTGTCTAGGGTCTTTTTTATTGTTTATTTTTATTTGGATTCTCTTTTGTATACTTCGTAGACTAGCTGTTTTATATGCACATAAAACGCATTTTAATATTTAAGTATGAATAATCTAGATATTTGATATTATTACTAATGCTAATGCTAAATGCGAAACACTCATCGAACAGCCATAAATGTAAAAATTAATTGTTTAGCATTTACAACAAATTCTGCAAATACTGACGCTGCGTTTATGCTCATAAAAAGAAGGAAAAAAAAAAATTAGAAAAAATAAAAATATAATTAATGTTTTCTACTTAATTTTCATGTAAAGTCTAGTATAGTATGCATGTATTTAGTTTAAGTTAAAAAAAATTTTAAAAACATAGCAACTATAAAAGCTTTGTTAAAATGTCGTGCACAAAATAAATTGTTCAAGCAACTGATTGCGCAATACTCTGTAATTATTTGATCCTGAAGAGAAACAAATTGTGGGCATTGAAAGAGGATGAGTTGTCGATAAACAGATATAGGATCTATATATCTAAATAGTTTTTAACAAATTGTCATTTGATTCGAGCTGATTAGAGTGAAAGAAAATGTTATATTACTTTGTATAATTATATTTCAGCAGCAGTTGAAATTATGGTAGTACCTTAATAAATCGTAAAGTTTTGTTGGTAGAAATCATGGCTGCATATAGACTCTATATATATAAGTGTTGTTACTACCTTTCCAAGTAAAGGTCACATTTGACATTAATGTGATATGAACACATATTTGCATTTGTGTCCCATTTCAAGGCGTTTTTGCATTCTTATCGACTGCAGTCCTTTGTGCGTTGTAGCTAAGCAATGACATTTTTTATTAATTACTTAGAGGACCTATTAAGTCGCTTTCACACTTGACGAGAGTTCATGCTTGAGTATTTAGTCTGGGCTATTTAAAAATATCGTACTTGAAATTAGATCATAGGATAGATTTTGTTTATATATTCAATTTTTATTGATATTTTGTAGTGTAGAACCTGTGCGGCAATATTATATATATACATATTTGTGGGTTAGGTCAATGACTTTCAAACGTTGTATGGAGTTTTTTTTTTTATATAAATAAATACAAATAAAAATTAAAAATATGTATAATATTAAAATATTTAAAATATTAAATAACTGAAATTTCCTTTACATTTGACATAGATTGACATAAGATATCGCTGAAGCTGCTGCTACATATTGAGTCTACTTATCAAGCAGGCTATAGCTTATCAAGTCAATTTTTCCAGCTTGAATCATGGCTTCAGAAAGCCTATATACTCTCTTTCAAATCAAACTAAGCAGAATATTTAACATGTGCTTCTAAATATGTGTGTCTATGTGCCTGTGGGCATAATGTAAGTTAAAGTAAAGTTCTT
Source organism: Drosophila navojoa (assembly GCF_054131105.1). NCBI lineage: Eukaryota > Metazoa > Arthropoda > Insecta > Diptera > Drosophilidae > Drosophila > Drosophila navojoa. The sequence continues at coordinate 3,511,348 of NC_142890.1, forward strand.
TGAACTCGCATTTCAAACGACGTGAAAGCCATGTCAAAAGTACATTTTTCTTTGTGGCCAACAAGGCAAATGGCCAATGGCCAATGGCCAGTGGCCAATGGGGTGCAGCATGTAAACATGCATTTGCTTATTAATAATAATTCTGTGCGCACGCTGTGTAAACTAATTACAGCTGATGTGTGGTAAATACACACACACACACAGAGATACACACACCCGCGCACACACACACACAGAGCGAAAGCCATTCATTGGGCTGGCACATGGGGCGTATGCGCGTTTTGTCTGTCGACTGCATTTATATCGTTTGCTGTTTGTTAGCTGTTGCCTGTCTGTTGCCTGGCGCGCGCCGCAAATCGATAATATTTATTGATTCCAGGCGCACTATATAGCCCACAAAGTATGTCAAAGTTAGGTCGAGCCCATGCGAATGCCTTGACTAAATATCGTTCAGTATTATAGGCCTATATCTATGTATGTGTATGTAAGTGTATATTAGTGTGTATGTATGTATAGAAGTTGGCTTTTAATTATTATTATTTTGCGTTTGAAGGCCAGCTAAAATAGGCATTGGGGCAATGCCCGTCCATTAATCATGGCGCTTACCTATATTGGCCATATATCCCATACAGTACATACGTTTATCAATTATATGTAGTTGGCCGTCCCCAAAGCTACAATTCTAATGGACTTTTTCCCCCCAGATTACGAAACTTTGGCCTGGACATTATTTTGATTTGTGCTCACCGATCCCCTCCCTCGCCCACCAATCTAAGCACCCGCAGACTATTGGAAAAAGTACAAGTTTATGTAGTAACAAATTTGAAATACCCTTTCTGCTAAGTGATGCAAATGTATGCAAATGAGTATATATGTAATGGAAGGTAGCTTAGACCGGTTGGTTTGTGTATATTCCTTATATATTTATCGAAGCTGTTAACACTAACAATAATTATTTTAGCTGAAATCTTTTAGTGTGGTTTTTTTTATATATTGAATTTTATATTTATATTACATTTATTTAAGTATTTGAGTCACAAATAATGCTATATTTCGATAATTCTATATTACTCGAGGGACTCGTAAAATAATACGAATTATCGAATTTGTTTTTTTTTTGAGAGAAAATAAATAAAGCCTCGAATTCCCATGGGAAAAATTAAAAAAATATATATATAAAATGTAAACAGTCGCAACACATTGCTGCTGCGTAGAAAAAGTGCCTGATATGCTGTTTGATAAGCTTCGTTTTGTAGGCAAAAGCTCTGTTAGCTGTCCAATGAGACTTTTGCTACCTTAGCTGACGCCTCTGGCAAGCGTTCTGATGTATCATAGTTTTGAAATAACGAGAGTCGTAAGTTTACGGATTAAGCCAACTAATTCTAGCTAAATATTGAGCCATGAGTTATTTATAACAGGCTATAGATAAGCCAAAGACTTAAGTCAACTGCCATGACAGGCAATTGCTTGTGTCTGCAGCCGAAACTTAAGACCTCTAACTTACCATATATTAAAAAATAATTTGTATATGTTGATACATACATATATATTCTTCATATTATATTATATTATGTTATATTATATTACATTATATTATATTATATTATATTATATTATATTATATTATATTATATTATATTATATTATATTATATTATATTATATTATATGCATATATTACTATATCGCCTGTCTTTCATTGCAGCCTTCGAGTTGTAGTTGTAGCTCATGCATATACTCTGCCCGGCTCAGCCAATAGCATGCGGAAGCATTTATGCCTCACATGTCCTGCGAGTATATTATATTCAGAGCTGGACAGTCAGACAATCGCATAGTTGTTGTTATTGTTGTTGTTGCTGTTGTCAGTTGTTGTTGGCTTGTAATTGCCGCAGCACATTTGCATGGCAAAAGGAGTTAATGGTGGTTGCCTGATTTGTTGTTGCCATTGTCGAATAGCTGTTGCTGTTGCTGTTGTTGTTTGTTATTTGTTTGTTGCTGTGTCGCGCTGGCCTTATAAAAACCTTTGGCTGGCGCCAACACGGCTTCAATTCGCCGGCAGTCGGTAGTTCAGTCGTGTACAGGTGTTGGCAGCCCGTGGTGCTTCTTATTCTACAACTATTTAGCCAATGCCTTGGCTCTGGCACATTTTTCCTTTCAATTTTACATTATGCACAATTATGCAACGGCCTGAATAGGTCAGAGCTGAACGAGTACTCGAGGATTTGATTGGATGCGTGCAAGCATTCGATACAAACTCGACGTGGGATTGATTTCATTTGTATGCGCAACATGTGGTGCGCATCCATGTGAACCACATTCAGTGTTAGCCAGCGCATATTAATAGAACACTTAGCAATCTAACACGACGCCAGACGAGAGAGAAATAATTAAATTCTAATAGGAGTAATAATAAAAAAAAAAGGTGAAAATCTCTCGGAAAAAATGAATAAACGTTTTAAGATCAACTAAGCGCTGAACGTGTGCTTCGCATTCCAATATGGATGCTGCACCGCCCAACACACGCAACCGCATCTGGACAACCGCCGGCAGCCACAATGTCTACTTCGATGAGACTCTGCAGCAGCAGCAGCAGCAGCAGCGCCTGCAAACACCAGGTGAGTAATCTATGTATGTAGACTAAAGAGCGATTAAGGCAACTAAGAAAAGTATAAAACCAAATTAAAGGAATAGGCTATTAAATGAATCCATAACTAACCACATATATAATATATAATATTAATATAGTATAATATATTAATAATATATAATATATAATATATAAATATATAAATAGCTTTTTTTAGTATATATGTACATATGTATTGAATGAATAACTAAATATTTGATATAAACAACTTATATATATAATATGTAATAAATTATTTAAATAAAGTGATAAATGGGTAAACCGGTTATATAAACTAAGACATCAGGATAGCGCCCTCTTTACTTTCTGCCTTGGCTTAGAATATTTTCTATTTACCTATATTTTTTTTCAAGCTGGTTTTTCTAAAGGACTCTCTTCTATTTTCTTAAAATAAAATAATGCTGAGCTATGTTTCATTTCAGCAAATATTCAAAAAGCAAATAAAAAAAAAAAATAATGAACAAAATAAATAAAATAATAAAAAAAAAAAATAAATAAGCAATAAAATTAATCAAAAGGAAATCAATACAATGAAAATCGTATAATGCGCATTGCTTGTCTTCAGGTATTCAGGAAAAAATTAGTGAACTGATTCGAATGTTAATATATTCACCATTCAATTTACCCTCCTTTTATATTTATGTATATATATTTAAATGCTCTTCACTTAATCACTTCAATCAGTTAATTGAATCATTAGCTAACCGCGTTGTAAATAGCAACCGCAGCAATGTTGAATTCAATGTTCGGAGTAAATTGATTGACTCATGGGATGACGAATCTGATCAAAAATAATATCAAGTTATAACACTGAAGTCTGGGCTTTATTCATTCACTCTGACTGGGATTACTTAAAATAATAAGAAAATGTTTACCAACTACTGCCTCGACCAGAGATCTACACTGATTAACTGTCTGGCTTGGCTGGATCTGGATCTGCACTGGGATGAATTGTCTTCGCATCCTCCTCCGATTGACGCTCGTTTTTCTGTTCCTTTACAACATCTTCTGTGTGCACGGGCACAGGGTCTGCATCCTCTTGATTTCTACTCTGCTTACGCAATTTAGCTTTTTCATTCATAACCAGGCTTATCAAGAAAAATACTATGGCTATGGATAGAAAGGCAGCCCAAATGTGCATTATCATTTCCCACGGATTCAATAACCATCTCTTTAGGGTCTCGGCACTTTTCATCAAGTCTGTTATCTCATATACGTCCTCGGCCATGGCGTATATATTGACTTCCAGGTTAAACGTATCATAGCCAAATAAAGATAGAATTTGGGACATTGTAAAAATATCAAAAGAATAATTTTAGTTTTCTAGAAACGTTGACAAAAGAAACTAAGACAATTTTGTCAAGCTAATTTTAAATACTTGGATTATATGCATAAGGTAACTAGTGACAGCATTTATATGGGGTATTCAATTTGGGTACTGCATATGCAAAAATTGCTCGAGTTTGGGTTTATTGCAACTGAATTGATTTTCGAAGAACTATTTTAATATTCAATATTTATTCATCTGATTAAAGTTTAAATTAAAATTAAAATAAATTTAAAAAAATATATAAAAAAAACTAAAGAGATAGCTTTAAAATATATATTATAAATTTTCACAGAAATATTTATTTTTAAGTTTTATATTCAGAGCTATATCTAAATATATATTATTATTTTTTTTTTATTTAAGAAAATAATTTTTTTCTTTCATTTATTTAATGTTATTTTATTTATTTTTTTACCCAAAAAAAAAATATATATATATTATTAATATAAACACAACTCTTTAATGCTCGCAAAAATTAATCGCTCAATTTAAGATTATCAGCAAGATTATTTTAAAGAATAATCTGGAAAATGTATTTTTCCATCTATAAAGATGTCTATATATAGTGTTAGATATGCATGTGTGCTATATCAACATATCTGGGTGCGATTTAAATTAGTTTAATGTGGGTGGACACGCAAAACATTCGCAGTGCATTGAACCAGTGCATTGTTAATGCATATTGCATTTGAATGTGACAGGTGAATGCATTATGGCACAAAATTTTCCGTCTAGTCCAGCTCGCCTGACAGCCTGAACACCTAGGAGGGGGGGCGGAGGTACGCCGAATATGGATCAAGATTAGACAGCAATATATGGGTAAAGAGCATGACAAATGATGGACATCTAAATAGACAGCGGCAAACTAATTAGAGTTAATAAATTTTCAGGAAAACCAAAATGAGCGCTAGGGTTAGAAATGGCTAGAAATGTGATCTAAACTATATTGGAATCGATGCATATGACTAATGAACCCGTAATGGTCGTCTATTCCAGCTAATCGAAATCTTTTGTCTGGCCAACTGGCGCCGGTGCGTGCCTTTAGCGAAAACGGACATGGGGACAGCGCGCAGAGCAAGCAGGCGCCCTACGAGAACATCAACTCCAATCTAATTGGCGTGCAGTCCAAGTAGGTGAACAGCTGGAGCTCTACAGACAGAAGAACTTATTTTCATATTTTCGCAACTTTTGCAGATTTCGTCGCAGATATTATCACAAGGTAGTGCTGGGCCTGCTGGCAGCACTCGTAGTCGTTCTGCTCATAACAATCATAGTCTTAAGCGTAACTTGTGAGTAGCCGAGCCGATGAGCAGTGATGAATCGTTTCATTTGATGCTCAATCATTCATGATTTTCAGTTAGGAAATCTAGTCATATATGCCGGAGCAAGGAGTGCATCCGCACAGCGGCGAGCCTCATCTATGCCATGGACGAACAGACTGATCCCTGCGAGGACTTTTACAAATTCACCTGCGGCCGCTGGGCCGACGAGCATCCGCGTCCCGACTCGGCCACATCGAACGATTGGTTCCGCGAGCGGCAGGCGCATATAATGCGCTTGGTTCGCTCCTTTCTGCAGTCGAACATCAGCAGCGCCGAGCCAGCTGCCGTGGGCATGGCCAAGACGGTGTACCGCGGCTGCATGAACACGGAGCTGCTGGACGAGCGCGATCTGGAGCCGCTTGTGCAGTACCTGCAACGGTTCAAGCTGCTGCTGCTGCCCTCGGCTCTAAATCTAACTCTGAGCAGTGCCTCGAAATATGCCGCAGAGCCGAGAAACTACACTTACAACTGGCTGGACACGATAGTGGCCATCAAGCGTCACCTGAGTCTGGACCTTATAGTGGGCTTCGATGTGTTTCCCGATCCCCTGAATCGAACGCTCAATCGCATTGCACTGGGCACGCCCGAAACGGAGTCCGCGTTTCCCTTGTGGGTGGCAGAGATTCGACCCTAAGTTGATGTTCTATTCACTCTCTCAAATTGAATTTCAGCAACAATGACGACTCCCACAAGATGCTGCGCAGGATTCACAAACGCACCATTTACATGCACGATATGGACGAGAGCGATGATAGTGATGAGCACGACATGGAAGAGGAGGAGGAGGAGGCCAGCAAGCAGACCAGCTCCGGCATGTCCGCCTATGTGATGTACGTGCGCAAGGTCATCGAGAAGTACTTGCTCTATGTGGACCCCGAAGTCAATCAGGAGGAGGCCACGCTGGGCATCAAGGAGCTGGTGATGCAGGCCGTCAAGGTGGCACGCAAAATTCATAAGGTTAGCCGGCTCATCTCTCACACGAAACACTTTACATTAATGAGATTCCCTTCTGCAGCTGAAGGAGGAGGCGGAGAACATAACGAAGCCATCCAGTAATCCCGTCGAGGATATCATATACATCTCATTAGTGAAGCTGCAGAATGAGACGGATAAGAACATTGCGCCCCAAACGATGCCCATTTGGCTGCGCTACATGCAGCTGATGCTGACGGACACCAAGCACGCATCCACAATGGACATCAAGAATACGACCGTTATAACCAGCCAGGCGGACATATACTATCTGCAGAACGTTGTGGAATATCTGCACGAAACGCCCGCCATGCACATCGAATCCTATTTGTGGCTGAGCGCCCTCGAGGAGCTGGTGCTGCACACGACCAGCGACATGCGGCTGCTGCACGCCGAGTACATGCGATTCGTCATCGGCACCGAGGGCAGCACTCCCCGCTCCCTCTACTGTGCCCACGGCGTGAACACGCTCTTTGGCATGGCCGTGAGCTATGTGCTGGCGGATGAGCGCTTCACGGTGCACACTTTGCCGCGCGTCGAGCGCATGCTGAGCGATATACGGCGCTCGTTCGATAAACTGGTGCGCGCCACCAGCTGGATGGACGCGGCCACCAAGCGGCAGACAATGCAGAAGTCGGCCGAAATGAAGAGCTTCATTGGCTTCCCCCCGTGGCTGACCAATGAGACCGCCCTCAATGCCTACTACGAGGGCGTCCAGGTCAATGCGAGCACCCATCTGGAGAATCTAATGGGCTTCGTGCACTGGCAAATGCTCGCCAAAATCAATAACATGGACCAGCCGGAGCCCATCGGCTGGGCGACAGCGCCATCGAATGTGAATGCTTTCCATACGTTTCAATCGAATGCCATTAGTAAGTTGAATGCATTCGTGCGGTCACTTTTAATCAGTTCATTGCATCCATTACGTTCATTAAAAGTGGTTACTACATAGACTATATGTATTGAACGTGTGGAAATCCGTGCGTCAGCTGGCAGGAGATTGTGTTTTTTAATAACATTGAAGATTAAAGCAATGTAAATTATAGATTATGATTTCAGGCGATGGTAGATTTATTTCTGATTTATGCCTTTCATTTGAATGGTAATGATTCAAGGAGAGAATATTGTAATTAGTCCATTGGCAATGCGTTCAATATTATCAACTTGGTTCCTTATAAGTATACACGTAGAATGATGAGCTTTAGTAGAGCTCAAGTGCTATTATATCCAGTTACAAGATATCTATTCCAGTCAGACAATCGTATAGGCGTATCGTATAGTCAATCTTTTAAAATTAAAGGATATCAGCCAGTCAGTCATATTTTTGCATCTAGGCACAGGGTATATCTCTTATAGCTTCCATTTCTAGTAGTATGACAGAATTCTTACCAGCAGGATGACACTATTAAAATTTGTTACGCTAATTCCAGAGTATCTGTTAGTCTGACACTCAGAATTTTATTTTTCATTATGCGATATAATAGAATTAATAGATATAATAAATACAAAAGATATCACATAATACACTCAAAGATTATTTAAAAGTTGCTTCCAGGGTATTCACCAGTCTGTCAATATCATACTTTCATAGGATACCCACTAGTCCAACAATATCAGAGAACTGTTTTATAAGCTAGTTACAGGGTATATGCCAGTAAAGCAACGTAATATAATATACTTTAATTACCTTTATAAGCGATTTATATACCATCTAGTCGGACAACATCATTTATAAACTAGTTTGGGGTCCGAAGCAGTCAGGCATTGTCTCATTAGTGGTAATCTCTTTATTGTCTTCCATTGCAGCTGTGCCCATTGCCATCCTGCAATATCCGTTCTACAACCTTGGCCTCGAGTAAGTTGGAATAGTTACGCCCCTAATCAAGCACTGGTTTCCATTCCCTGCACCACGCACTCTCCGCACTCTTCGCAGTCGCGCACTGACCGCTGTCCATTCCGCACTCAATCTTGGCGCTTTAATCCCTTAAGATAGCCACTGAATTACATTTGTTCGAACGCATCCTTCTTAGAGCCTTGAATTACGGCTCGATTGGTACGATATTGGGCCACGAGCTGACGCACGGCTTTGACGACAGCGGCCGGCGCTTCGACAAGGAGGGCAACATGGTCGAGTGGTGGTCGAATCAGACAATCAACGAGTACGTCAATCGCACCGAATGCTTCGTGGAGCAGTACAGTCGTTACTATCTGCCGGATATTGGGGAATACGTAAGCATGGCAACGGCAGCGGCAGCGGCAACGAAGCGCCCCTAATCAATACACAAATCTCGACGTGCTTTCAGATTGATGGCGAGCTGACGCTGGGCGAGAACATTGCGGACAATGGCGGCATGCGGGAGGCCTATATGGCGTATCGCCTCTATGTGAAGGAGGTGGGCCGCGAGCGCCTGAAACTGCCCGGCCTGGAGCACTACACGCACGACCAGCTCTTCTTCATAGCGTTCGGCAATCTGTGGTGCGAGACATATACGCCAGCCGCATCGCGGTATGCGCTCGAGGATTCGCACTGTCCGGGCCAGATGCGGCTCAAAGGCGTTCTATCCAACTCCGAGGAGTTTGCGCGCACATTCAAATGCCGGCGGGGCACATCCATGAATCCGGATCAGCCCAAATGTCGCATCTGGTGATGGACAACGAACAGCAGTCGAGTGATTTTTCTACATCAATTTCTATGTGTATTATGCAGCTAATGCGTTTTTGCGTTTTTTGGTAATGGTATTAGGCCAATAAATGGAATTTTCTAATGCAGTTACAAATGCTGTTAATGTATAATGGCAGCTACGGCAATTTAATTACGAGCCACGCTGCGTATGCGTAATCTATAATGAATGCTGCGCTCAAAAGCAGGCAACACATTTTGCGCCTGAATCGCGACATTATTAGAAAATGTTGCATACTTTTGTGCGCCGAAGTAAATTAAATTTCACCTCTCTCTGTTAAATTGACTAGCTAGTGGATGATTTATTCCTATTAATTGTTATATACTTTATTGTTAATTTATTTTAATTATTATATAAATTTTAATAATTTTCATTTTATTTTTTATTTTTAGGTATATATCATTTTTATTTTTTAGGCAGCCTTTACTTGTTAATTATTTATTTTTTATTCTTCCTAAATAATTCTTGTTTGCTTGCTCTGGAATTTCTATGCACATTTATTTATGATTATTTGTAATATACATTTCTATACATTTACATTGAGTTAACATCTATGCAGGAATACACTTAGCCATATAAGTATGTAGACACTCAGCTAGTTTCGTTTGGTTTTGGTTTTTCGATACGTGTGCACTAGATATCTATCAGAGGAGATTCAGCACATCTTTGGTTTAGCGACTTTGCTCAGAACTGAGTGGAGGAGCACAGGTAGCTGGCGCCATTCAGGTGAAACGAAGCAGCGGGTCGGCGCGGCTGGAGCTGGAGTTGTAGCTGGGGTTGTGGCATCTCTGCGACATCGGGAGCTACCGCAACACTGTGGTCTCCGCACATGAAAATTGGCTCTGAAAAGTGTGAATATGATACATATATTACATATATATTATTTTATATATATTATTTGTGAGAGTTCGGCTCACCATTTGCATAGAATTGGTGCGCAGCTTTCGCCTTGTGCTGATGTAGGTGGTGCAGGTGTTCACACGATGTAGGTGGAATGCATCTTCCGTTCCTTTGTTAAGTGGCGTGGAAGACACAAAAGACAGCAACAACAACAGCAGCAATTAGCAAACATTTATAAGAAAGTCTGGTTAAAATATTTGAAATTAATTTGCTATGAAATTTCATTAGTTCTGTGCCTACGCATGCAATTGATGGATCGTTCTGTGCGCTGAGAGTGTGCAACATGCTTTAAGATTTGCCTGGGAAGAGGGAGAAGTTAAGGAACTAGCTACTCAGAACAGGAACTAGCTAACGAACTATGCCGAGTTCTTGTTATTGTATAGCCTTGTAGATGGGGCAGTCGATAATAGAGTTGTGGCAGGAGAGCGTAAAAATAGAGAGCGAAGATAAGTGATTAATGAACATATTGAGTGTATTTTATTGTGATCTATAATCCATTGAGCTAACGCAAATTGATGTAATTTATAATAATAATATTTCATTTAGGCAAAAAAATATAAATAAACTTTGAAAAAAATAAATACAATATAATATAATATGATAACTCGTGCATACAAAGTTTGCCTTTTATGTAAGGTGATTTTAAATATTATAGTATTATATGTTAATTAAAGATATAGAAACAAAATCTCGATAACTTCGGACTTGGGCAGATACAAAGAGTCAATCGATAATAGGTTCGTGTAAATAAAAAGATTCTTATCTCTTGATAAGGAAATTTGTTCTTTATAAGGCAAAGCAAGCTAGCCTTATCAGCTTAGAGCTCTTCTAATACAAGCCCAGTTCAAGCTATAGTTCCACTTTGTCTACAAGGATATACCCACTTTGGCTAGCCAAAGTACAATTTATAAATAAAATTCTTTGTATTTTCTTTTGTTTTTTTGCGACATATTAACGTCAAGACAAATAGATTTGTATAGAAATAATTAGAGTTGTAGAGAATTAGAGAAGGGAGGTGGCACCTAATGCGTATTTTAGGTTTCCTTACTAGACCATCGCCATTTCGGCGATTGTATTTGAAGGTCATCTCACCGGTAGCTTCATAGCTGCGCTCGCCGCGACTGCGCAGATAGCGGTGCAGGCAGCAGCAGCGCCGCAGTCCCGGCACGCGGTACATGATCTGTAGGAAGCCGCCGCGGAAGCGGGCGTTCATATAGCAATAGATGATGGGATTGTAGCAGCTGTGCGACATGGCCAGCCAGTGGAAGGCGAACCAGACGTACGGCAATGGTTTCCAGTTGGCGAATTCCTCATCGTTAAGCATAAGCTGCAACAGTAAGTGAGAGAGAGAATAGAGAGAGATTCAGATTCAGGCAATTTAACTTAGATTTGTTGGCCTTACGGCTAATTTGCTGTCAGAGAAACCACCACAGTGTACCCACCTGTAGTATGTTGAAGGGCAGCCAGCAGCTTGTGAATACAATTACAACCGTCAGCATCATTTTAATCATCTGTAAGGGAAGAGCAGAAGAGAGGGAATTAGAGTGGGCGGCAATGAAACCCGTACTTTTTATGTTGAGGATGAACGAAGCTCCGGCTGCCTCGACTCAAAGGATGCTTTGACATTAGCTGTGGTTCAAAGTTCATGCACCCACCGCCCCGCCGCCTCACCGCCACAGCCACAGCCCCTTTGTCTTTGCACAGCATTTACGAGGCAACTTCAGATTGTGGCCACAATGTCTGTGCGGCCGGCTACACGTGTGTGGCAGCATGGCGTCCGTCCATTAAAACGGGGTCAACGCCTAACCTGATTTATGCGCAACGGAAGCACAGGCCAGACATACGGCCAATTTATCAGCCGCAGCGTCTACAACTTTAATCCACTGCGCACCACACGTGGCTTAAAGAGTTGCCCCCAGCAGCAGGAGCGTGTGGTCTGATGTAATGGGAGGTAAATGGGTGGCTCGCCTGGAGCTATGGACTCTTCTAATTATGAGCACATAAAGGAGTCGTACGAAGCGCAGCTGATGTCGGCTTGATAAAAGTTAAATAAACACTAAATCAAGCACGGACCACTAGTGGCTGCTAAAGTGTCTCTGTTTCGGCGAAACTTTTGGCCAATAAAAGCAATTTTAATGCGATATTTCATTGGGTAGTTGGCTGACTTTATACTCGGCACTCCGTAAAATGACGAGCCGTTAAATGGTTAAACGGTGCACGCCCAAGTTGCGCCGTGAATTTGACCTGTTCTTGGGTTAACTGCCTCGCGCAGTGGGCAGTCCACTCTGCTGACCTTTGCCCTGCTTCAATGCGAGCTTCGATGCGCTTGATTAACAGCCTGTAACTTAAATCGTATTATCGCCCTCGATTTTGCTGTGCTCTGCATTCTTTTCAGCGCAAAGTAGTTGTTGAGGTCCTCGAAGACTGTCAACTCAAAGAAAAGTTTCAGATCTGCAAGTCCTTGAACTTGCATAAATAAGCCAAAATCTTTCTTATCCTGACTGTTTTCCATTTGTTTTACTTTTAACGCTGCACTAGAAGTTTTTTTTTTTTTTTTTGTAGTAACAGCTGTGTTTTTTTTTTCACTTCGGTCCAAATTAATTACTTTAAAAACAAATGTAGTTAAAATATTTGTAATTTTGTTCAAAGCCCTTCAATATTTTGGCCCAATTTAAAATATTTAAAGGCCTTTAAAGTCTTTTACTTCAAGGTTTGCTATGCTAATTTTGCATTAATGTTCACGGATACTCATTTAATTCTTAATATTATTATTATTATTATTATTATTATTATTATTATTATTATTATTATTATTATTATTATTATTATTATTATTATTATTATTATTATTATTATTATTATTATTATTATTATTATTATTATTATTATTATTATTATTATTATTATTATTATTATTATTATTATTATTATAATTATTATTATTATTATTATTATCATTATTATTTTTATTATTATTATTTTTTTTTTTTCAACTTCTCCATTAGGCAAAATCTATCGGAAAATATTATATTATATTATATATAAATATTTTTAAAATTTTCCAGACTTACAAAATATATTTGAAAATATTTTTAATTTATATTTTGATTATTATTATTATTTGTTTAACAATTTAAATTAAAAATTAATATTTTAAATATTAATTAAAAGTTTGATCGATCGTGATTGTCATAAAAAATGAACTATCACTTTTAAAAATACCTAAAACTATTTTGATTATCAAATTTGATCAGGCAAAGCTTCACAGTTACTAAATTTGTCACAGCTTCTGTTAAGCTTTAATAGAGTTACATAGGCAAATTCGTGTTTCAGGTTATTTGGGCATTTCCTTAATGTTTTACCCTCCGTCTGCTTGCTGCAATCAAGTTTGAATAGTATGAATGTCCCTTCACTCACTCAGTCAACTCGTTATTGCTCACTAATTCGCTTTAGCTAATAGAACACTTAAGTGTTCTTGGCCAATTTTGGCCTTCAACTAATTTCCATTTTTGCAAAGTGCACTAACTTTCGGGCCAAATGGCAGATGATGTAATAAGCCACGTCGGACTATAACAGCTCGTTTCAGCTCTGCTCCATTCAGTTCAGTTCAGTTTTATGATGTGCTCATCATGTGGGGCACATTACACGTGTGTGTGTGTGTGTGTGTGCGTGTGAGTATCGGGCCTGGCACGACATGGCTGTTAAAGCATATTTGCCAATCAGCTGGCTACAGTTGCAACCGAATGTGGCAGCCACCGAAATAGCACAGGCGAAGCGCGTGGCAAGCTAAACGACAATAATCGATTCATATGCGAGATTCAATTGAATTCAGATGCGGCCCGAATGGCGCACTAAATGTTTATCGCATAATTCCGGCGAATATTGTGGCCATATTTACATATGTAAGTGGCTAACTGCTTTTTGGCAGCAGCAGCAACATATGGGCCACGTTAACAGATGAATAAAAACTCTAAAGCCAAATGTTGCCAGAGTCAAGAGTTCATTTGTAATTTGAGCAGATTATTACACTGCTCACATTAAGCGGGCTAACAAAGAGTATTATACATATATGATGATTATGTAAGAGCCAGCTGAAGAAATCCATATATTTATTAAGAGCATATGCTTCATACATATATGTTTGAATATGGTACATTAAATTGTATCTTATATGAGTTGGAAGCATATTCTTTTTGAGTGGAAAAGTTGTAATCTATATGTGTACAACAAATATAGTGAATTTTTTTCTTGTTTGTTATTTATAAGTATCTACATATATTGTTTCCTTCAAAGTGACTCGTCTCAGGCATAATATATTTATAAGGAATTTTTCTTTATAATCAAACGTCTTTGAATCAGTTCAGCAAAGGGAAGAATCATTGTAGAGAAGATGTGATGATTGTGGAGACAAAAAGTCGCTCAGCGAGCAGGTTTGAATCTAGTCTCTAGAGCTGTGTTGCTCAGAGAGTTCTGAGATTGTAGGAATCAATAGATAGAGCAGTAAAATCGTATGTCTATTCGTATACGTAACCTAGGCAACTCTTATATAAATTTCTGTTAAACATACAACTGTATTCCAATTTTGTTCAACTGAAGTATCAAGAAGATATTTTTGATAGGGAAATCCACTTTATTATTTATTTTCCCTTTCACTCTATTTCAGCATAATGTACACTGAATCACATTCCATGACGACATTCATGAGTTTATGTATTTAATTAGCTGTTAAAATTTTGATAGAGTTCGCATTGACTGCCATGGCACGCGTGTGATAAACGAATCCTTGGCTGTGCCTTGCGCTGCATTTACCGTTGCGTGCGCCATGCCAATATTAACCATACGCCTCATTGTACAGGCACACACACATACATATAGATACAGCTACGGCTGTTGCCTGAGCAACTGTGGCCCGCACGTAAATACAATGAGGTTGAACTATTGTATAAATACCCATCAATAGCAATTGACAGCTTGCAACGGCTTGGCATAGCTGCTCATAGCTGAGACGAATTTAAGAGTTAAGTGTGGCAAATTGTGTTTAATGAAATTACAATCATGCAACGCCCGGTGGCAAGGCCTGGCTAACACGCTCTGTGGAATGTCTGGCCGGCTCTTTGCTACATTAAGATAAATTTGTTTCAGATTTAACTTTTGGCAGCCGCTTTATTGTCAGCAGCTGCAACAGCAGCAACGGCAGCAGATCGCATCAGCTATTTGACACTTTGACTTTTAGCGCGGTCACGTGAACCGGTTACGTTTTGGGTTTACGTTTACGGTTACGGTTATGTTTACGTTTATGCTCACTGTTGGCCATTGGGTCCAGCCATAAAGCTAAATGCCGCGTCTGGCGCTTACATAAAAAATAAGTTCATTTGCTGCATGTTGTAATTCATTAAAAGTGCGCCCGAAATACGCGAGACTGACACTAGAGCGAGAGAGAGAGAAAGGGAGAGACAGGGAGAGACAGAGGTCAGACTGACAAATGACTGAGAATTGGGCAAATGTGAGCTGAAAAATCTGAGACTGATTCTGATTTTGATGCGTTGAGAAGCGCTGCGAAGACCCAAAACTTTGCTGTCCAAATTTTTTTGCTAATTAAATTTCTTGGCACGTCGCAGAGCTGTAAATAGACTCGACATCTCATGCCGGGCCTGCCATGCAGCTTTTTGTTGTGTTTAATTAATGTGTTGAGTGACGGCTGCCCAACTTGATTGATATTTAAGTGTTTGGCAATTTGATTATGGGACCCTAAGTGTGCACTCTACCAGAGAGGAATGAGATGTTCAGACTTAGTTAAGTTTCAAATGCAATTATAGAGTTTTTCTTCACTGTTAGTTGTATTAAAATTTTGATCAGGCCGTTCGTGCTCTGTTATCTGCTTCAGTCTATGACAGCCTAATTGAACCCATGTCTCCTTCTCCTTCATTGCCTAGCTGTATTAACTTTTGCTAGAGGGTATCTATGGCTATTAGTTGAAATTAGCTTTTGTTTAAAACTATTCTTTATTTGATTACCATATTTCTTATAAGACGAATGAAAAGAAGAACAACGGTAAGGAGTTGGGTCTACTTTTCCATACCCATCGCAACGATCTGAACATCTAAGATGACGTTAGCAATCAGTATATACTCCAAATTTTAAATATCTATCTAGAGGCAAAATGGTTTGCGCTCATGCGAATGATGCGGACGGACGAGATAGACGCACGAATAGGCATATGTACAGACGGACGAATACAAGGACAGATACTTGCACTGATAGAGGAGCAGATGGATGAATGGACAGTCGGATGGATAGACGCACGACTAGATAGGCATATAGATGGACGGATAGACGCATCAATAGAGAGACGGACGAACTGGCATACGGACGAATAGACAAATGGATTAGGGGACAAGCAAATGGACGAATGACAGACTTATAGACAGACGAATGGGCACAAAAATAAACGTCCGTTCACCTCTAGGCAAACCTTGCACAAAACCAATATACTCCTTTTTACATGGCCAACAAGTATATTGGTATATATTCTTTGCTCTGGCCAACTTAAGCAACTGTAAGCTCTTCCGCTAAGCCTGTTAAATCATACAAATTGAAGGCGCTGTCTGGCCAACGGCTGTGATACATAACTCAAACATGTGGGCTGGGAATCTGAGGTAATCAACGGATAAATGTCAAATGCCATGACGAAACATGCACAATAGCCCGCAACTTTCATCTGTCGATTGACCGAAAAAAACAAAACAGTTTCAAATGTTTTCATTATTACGATTTTTGTACTATTTGTTGCTGTTGTTGTTGTTGTTGTTTTTTTAATTTTTGTGTTGGCCAACGGGGTAGCCATCAAAACTGTCCAATCAGCGAGACGTGAGCCCAAAAGCAAAACACTTCGGGTTGGGCTGGAAAGGCGAGCTAAGCGCATTAAGATGCTTGATTGCAATTTTTTCTACATTTTATTTTACTTTTTTTGGGCAACTGCTGTAATGCCATTGTACGGCTATTATTATTGTTTACGCCGTTTTTTTTTAGAGATTTACTTTTTATTTATTTACTGTCTGCGACTTGGGAACGGAGGCTATTAAGAGCGCACGGGCCCAAGACAAACAGTTACAATTAAATTATATTAAAAGTGAGTAAGAATTATTAAAGTTGCTGAGAAACCGACGATTGAATACGCTTCTCAAAATGGGCGGTGGTATATGGTATTTTATTAAATATTTAAATCATCATTAGAAAATTTTCTACATACCAAGTAAAAACAAAAAAAGGCAAAAAAAAAAATAAATAAACACAAAAAAAAAAAATGAAATTAACAAATACAATAATATTATAAATAATATTAATATCAAAATATAAATTTATCAGAAATATATTGTTAATAATATATTTTTAATATTATAAACCTACAAAACAATATAAAAAAATATTAAAACTCTAAAAATATGTATAAAAAATAATATAAATAATTAGTTAAAAAATAATAATTAACACAAATTCTTAAAAATAAATAAATTAAAAGTAATAATAAATTTTGATAATATATATATATTTTTTTGTTTTCGTTTCTAAGGAACATTGCTATAAGCATTTTACAAGCTTTTTTATGCTAATCGAAGCAAATTATTGATGATTGACCTAGCTGAGACTAAAGTGTTTTATTCACAAAAATGTGGCATGAAAATCAATTTAGTTATGCTAAAAAGAATCAGTTGTAATGGGAATACCCTACCCTGAGAGAAAGACAGATACTTATTTGAAGCTTTGCAGCTTTCTATGTCAGAAATGGAGAGAAAACGCTTAATCAAGTCGCAAATTGGTTTATGGAAATAGAGTAAAGAGCAGTAAAAATGGTTGCATTAAACAGTTAATCACTGTCAAAATTGGTATCGAAAGCCATTAATCAATACATTGGTCTATCGATTAGCGCGTGCTGCCGGGTTGCCCATCGACCATTGACCATTTCCCATTGCTCGTTGAACGTTGTAACTTTCTTGTTGAACTGTGGACACGTCCCACCGGGCATTGTAATGGAGCGCTGTGTTAATTGCCAAACAATTACGAAAGTGTTGCGCCGACAAAATGTGAAAACTTTGCTGGCTTTGATCCACTTAACAGGGCTTGCCATAAAGTGGCCTAAACGAATTGCAGTCAAACGTTAAACAATGCCTTAAACTAATCAGCAACTAATTTGCGCTGCGGCAATTTATGGCCAAAGTTTGCGGGCCGAATTAAATTGTAAATTCGCACAGGTAAACCCAATGAAAATATTAAGGAATAACGAAATGCGGTCGACGCTCGTAAACATCCAAAAGCCATAAAAAATAATCATGGAGCCGCAGCCGGCAAAAGGGAGCAGCAGGGACCTCTATAAGCTGACCACATCCTTGTGGAAATGGATTTTCCGTTGTATTTGGGAAAATCGTTGGACCAAGGAGCAAAGCCGGCATTGTGCCGGTAAACCATATTGGGCGATAAAACCGAATGAAATTAAAGCCAAGTGTGTGCTGTGTATTTATTTCTCTTTTTGTTTTCGATGGGCGTGGCAGTGGGAAGTTTGACGAATGTCTGCGCTCCTTGCGGGTCTTCAATGGACGGACGTGACGCGACTTTTACTTTTACGACAAACATACATTATAATTAAGGCTGGTTGCTGGCCTGGGCGTGTCCAGCACCGCGAAAGGGGGCGTCAAGGCGAACGCTCGCAATTAATTATAACACCGAAAGTGTCATAAACCTGATGGGAAGCCGGCCAAGAGAGCCGCGAGAGCCACGAGAGCCAGGCTCTTGGCCTGCCAATTAAATTGGCCCAAACCGAAGCCCAAAATCCAGCCACGATGCTGGGGCCCAAGAGGCGGAGTAAACCTCAAGGAATACCCCAGTTAAATACGTCCCTTGCTTAAGTGGGGCATTCCACGGTTTTTTATCCATCAAGCAATATTTTGCGCACGTTTCGGGTTTCTGTTTGAGCGCTACAAATTTTCTTCTTCTGAACTTTCCTTGGGGTATCACAGTTTTGCTATTGTAATTGATTTCATTTCAACTCAATTTAATTGCCTTGCCTGGCAGGGCATTTAATCTTCGACCACGGCGACATATTTATTTCCAATTGTCCTTTTCGCATTGATGTTGCTCTTTTATCTGGCCACAAATTGAATTTTAAGTATTCCCTTTCAAATTCGTAAATTGCTTCGGCTATTTTATTTCGAATCTTGATTGATTACACTGAGAACAGCCCAGGGCAGTCTGAACTCCCTCCCTTTCGATTCATTTAATGCCACTTGAAGTATATATAAAAACTCAATTGTCTGGTCTCGAGCAGCCAACTCCATAACGAGGCCACAGGCACGGCCAACTGGCCAGCAGACGGACAAATGAATGCGAGGGGGCGGCAAGGTCTCGGGGGCAAACGTATAAATTACAAGCACGTGCTGTCTAACTATAACTGTATATACATGGATACCACCTGGGACGCGGAGAGGAAGAGCTCGCAGCACAACATTTTCAAGTGCCAAAAGCATTTTGCACAAGTCGAAAAATCGCCTGAGTAATTTGCTGCCGCCAGCCCCATCCTGGCAAAGGAGCAGCTCAAGCCGGAGCCCCATACACATATATTGGCCACCTGCAGCAACAACAGACGCTGCTCCATTGCCAAATGCCACAAGGGAGCGCATGCAAAGGGGCTGCAACTGCGACAGCGTTGCGGTCGAAACTTGCCAAATAGCCAAAGCGGATAGCTAACGCGTGGGTGGCCCACACATGGCGCACCCAGGCACCGCTGCATAGCAGACAAAGTAGTGCCACCCGTATCTGATTAATGTCCGTGCGGCTATCTAGCTGAATGCCAGCACATGAGGCCCTAAAATAGTTTAGTCTTCTTCTTACTGTTTTACACAGAAAGCGAGAGAGAGATAGGGAGAGAGAGAGAGAGAGAGGGCATATTGGTTCTTGTAGATCAAAAGTTGTAAATGGAAATTTGTTTCGTGTTTAGTTGAGACTAAATTGTGTTCAAGAACAAGCTCAAGCTGAAGCTGACGATGATTTTTAAGCACTCATTCTACTCTTCATATATATTAGAGTGACCAAATTATGCGAAAAGCTTAAAGGTAAACCCATGTCAAAAATACTTGCTTCTATTTGCTCTCCTCTGTTCTAAAATGGCAAATTCATGTTTGGCTTTTGTATGTAGCATAATAATTTCCTGCAAAAATGATATCATTATAATGTTCTTTTGTTTCAGAGTGACCAAATTCTTCTAAAAATTTTGAGTATGCAGCTATGGGAACAACAAACCTGAAACTTATACTTTAGCTATATACGACATAGCTATTCCTTTGCTAGTGGTGAAGGAGCAGCTGACAGTGAGAATTATCTTCTGATGACTAAGCGGAAGAGTTATAAATGTAAGTAAAACTAAACAGAGACCTCTGTAAGGCAGTGAAAGTTTTTACTGTATTAGAGTGACCAAATTATCTACAATAATTGTCTAATTTTTTTAAGGTTTATTTTTTTTATTTTTTTTTTAAATTCATTATAATAATAAATTATAAAAATAAATTTATTATTGCATAAATTATAAAAATAAACTTATTATTGCATAAACTTGTAATTCCATAATTTTTTTTATTAATTTAAATAATTTATTCTATACATGAGTTATTATTATATTTACTTTATATAAATAACAAATAGCTCCATAAGTAAGCTCATTATTCTCATTATTTATATTCAACTCAAACATGTCAGCTCTTGCTTAACAAGTATTACGAACTTTGTTACACCCGCTGGCCAACAAATTCGGGCCTGTGGCTCGCGCCACACTCTTGCAACTTTATGACCAGGCCAGGAATGCTGGAATTAAAGTGCGGCGGCTGCTATCAGTTTAAGTGTTCTTTTCTTTTTTTTTTGCCACACTTTACGAGCGTCGCAAGCGTGATTAAAAATGTGGAGCGCATAGTGGCCGGCCGCCCACAACAAAACGAATTGAGCTGTGCGTATGACTGCTTGACTATTGATTAGACGTTAAGTTAAAATAACAACAATAACAACTTGATTGCTTAGGTCAACATTTAAGGCGTCAATTGAGCGGAGAGAAAGAGCTAAAGAAACAGTGAGACAAAGATATATATTTATATACATACATAGAGACAGAGGGAGAAAGAGAGAGAGGGACAAAGAGAGATGCAGAGAGATCCGGAAGCAAGGCATGAGTAAGAGCCTCAAATATATGTAAATGTGACTGGGAACAGCAGCTCATGGCCTGGGGGCCACCTACAACAACTGTTGATGCCAAAGGTAACAACAACAGCAGCAGCAGCAACAACAACAACAGGCAAAAGTGAAAGTGACAAAGTGTAGCTTGCAGAAGGAAACTGAAATTCGAGCGACAATGACAATGCGAATCGACGGCGGACAGCGCTGTGTATCTAAAGCATTAAAAACATTACACTAACAACAACAACAACGATAAAACGAAAAACGAGAAAATAAATAAAAATAATAATATACAAAAGCATCACACACAATGAAACAAGCAAAATAAACGCCGATTGCAATGTTTAAAAAGTGAAACAACAAGCCAAACGAAACGTGATAAATGATAAAGAAACAGCTTTAAGAAAAAAAAACCTAGTCAGCACAAGTATCTAGAAAGTCCATTGAGGGAAACGACGAAGCCGAGACACCCTTGACTGCGTCTCAAGACGGCTTACAGTTTGGCCTCAGTTCAGCAATCATAAATTAAAGACTTTACAGTTTATCTACAGAACCCAAGACTCGAATATGCAAGTTTGAACTGCAGCTTAAGCTTTGCCTGCCAATTGAAATGTCAAGTCGAGTATGGACATACTTGTGGCAGTTGGGGATAAGGAAGTTTCTCGAAATTAATATCTGACGTTAGAAAGTATTGAAGCTCTTCTAAGTCCTCCGAGAGTATAGCTTGAATACATCCACAGATACTCATTAGGCTAAAAAAATTAAAAATAAAAATCAATAAAATAATAATAAAAAATTCTGCAATAACAGCATCTCATACAAATCAAATTAAACTCAACAAAAACTCAACTCATAAGAAGGCAGAAAATTAAAGCACGCTGCGGATGCTAATAAATACTTATATGCATATATATTCTCTCCTTAAACCAGCTAACATTTTATGATTTACATGAGATGAGAGCGAGCGCCCTGTTAGGGTATTAAAATGTAAAATTCATGTAAAAAGTTGCTCGACTTTGTTAAGTTGGCTTTGCTTTTTGGCCTAGAAAACTGTTTTGTGAAGAGCCAACGGCGGCCGCAGAGATACGGGCGACGGCCGTAACTTTGACTCTAGTTGCGGCTGGTTGCCCGTTGCCCGTTGCCCGTTGCCCGTAGCCCGTTTCACATTTTTTTTCATTTACCATTTTGCCATTTCCCAGCACTTTAGCTGGGGCTTCCCCAAACTGTCCCGTCGAACGGCAAGCGGGGCAATCGTGGTTTGCCCTCGGGGCGACCCCCTCGCCGCTCTCTATCCCTCCACGTTGAGTTCAAACGGAAAACTTTGGGAAAATCATTCACACAAGTCAACTTAATTAAAATGGACTTTTCCGCCTCCCAGCCACAGCTTAGCCTTGGCTGCGCTTTATTTTGTCTTCCTGCTTAAGTGGCGAAAACCGTTAATTTGCCCTCCTATGCAAGAGATTAAGAAACGGAAAAAATGATGCCCAAAGACAAATAAGTGACTCGAGAAAAGATGCGAAACTATAAAAAAAAAGTTGCTCCTCAAGCTAAACTTTATGCACAAATTATGGGACTAATGCTGAGAAATTGCTTTTTAATTAGTTTCCAGCGGGTTGGACTTGGTTCTGAGTGTTTAATTAATTTTGATTTTTTTTTTTTGTTTACTATGCTTCGACTGTGGGTCAAGTGAATTATGTGAGGATCTAGAGAGTTTCAACTGAGGCAAAACAATATGAAACGCCTGCCTCCAGCCAGCCAGCCAGCCAGACAATGCCTCACATACTCTAAGCTGTGCCCGTAGCCAGCTGCTGGCTCTTATCGCCTGGCTGCCAGAGGCTTTTCATTGACGTCGTAATCCACATATGGAAGCCAATGCATAGATATTAATAGGACTTACGCACAATCAAAATGCACAGGGGCGTAGAGCACAAAAATCAATTAAGCTCCGGCGCAGGCAACTGGGAAAATCTGAATTCTTTGCATTTTTGTTGGCTGGCAATAAATAAATTTTGGCTTGGATTTTAATTTTTTTTTGTAATTTTGTCACCGTTGTTTTTTTTTATTGTGCATAAAGTACTTAGAGCTAATGATATAATTAAAGTATATTTATATTTATATGTATTATGTATTATGAATGGAGTTATATATCAGCTTGCGCATTATCATCATCTACTAGCTTCTCCTTCTACTTCTTCATCTTCATCTTCTTCTTCTTCTTCAATTCATTTTCTTTTCCGTTGCTCGAATGCCAAGTGGAGTTCCCTACCCGGAGAACCCGGCACTTGTCACCTATTAGCTAAATGGATTTGGGTTAGGCAAGTGTGAGAAACAGACGAGATTGTGTGTGACAGAGAGAGAGAGAGATAAAGAGAGAGAGCGAATGTGAGTGAGAGAGGAAGAGATGAAAATGGTGATGCCTCGAGTGATGCTTGGTGAGTGTGGAAAGTCGGAAACATTTTTATATACAAAAGTGTCGGACGACAGAGGCGTCCATTCGTTTGGGGACTGGAACGGATGCTGGGTGCGTCTTCTCGTCCAGAGTTTTGGGTCAAGTCGCAGTTGCAGTGTTGAGTGTGGGCGTGTTTGTCGGGAGGAGTTGATTGTTAGCGCGTCAACGACAGGACTAGTCAGCAGCTTGAACCGAGTGTGTGTTTGTCTGTTTGTCCGATTGTAGCTAGATCGAGGTGTGACTTCTATGCCGAGCTGCTGCTTAATAGGGGCCAGACTTGCCGGGTGGGCCGTAGTTGCTCGACGGCGCCGAGATGCCACCGCCTGAGAGATCACCGCCAGAGAAGCCGCCATCGCCGCCGCCAGTTGTGTATCCGCTGCCAGTGTTGGTCTGGGTGAAGCCACCGTTGCCGCCGCCGATGCCACCGCCAATGCCGCCACCGATGCCGCCACCGATGCCGCCTCCAATGCCACCGCCGCCGCCGCCCTCCTTTTGGGTCTTGTACTTGATGAAGTAGACCTCGGGCTTGGAGGGCTGCGTGGGTGCTGGCGTGGGAATGACAATGTCTTGCTGATCCTCGGGCTTCTTGACCAGCACGTAGACCAGGGTCTTCTCCTCGTTCTGGGGCTGCAGCGGGATGACCGGAGCCTGGTACGAGGGTGGAGATGGCGCCTTAATGAAGATGATCTTGTAGTGCTTCTGGGCCTGGCCGACGGGCAGGTTGGGTCGCTGACGCACTTCCTCCTGCTCTGGTGGTGGCACATGCACATAGATGTGCTTCTGCACCAAAGTGGTGCCGCCACCGCCGCCGCCGCCTCCGAATCCACCGCCGATGCCTGTAAAATTATCCAAGATTAGCTGTGAACTTAGTTTAAGTGGGAGATCGACGCACCGCCTCCGAAACCACCGCCGGATCCGCCACCGAAGCCGCCGCCACCGCCGCCGAATCCGCCACCGCCTCCTGAGCCGCCACCGAATCCGCCACCGAACCCGCCGCCAACTCCGCTGGAGCCGCCGAATCCGCCACCGGAGCTGCCTCCGAATCCACCGCCGCCGCCGCCAATGTTGCCACCGCCGCCACCGGGACGGTTGTAGTTGTAGCCAGCTTCAGGGCGCGCCGCGGCCAGAGCCAGGCAGGACATTAGGATGAAGGTTTTCATGGCGTATACGTTTGGGTATATGTGTATATTCACGGATTAGCACTCACACACTTGCACTGTCACAGTAATCCCGGGTCTGTGCCGTGTATTGGTGTGGGAGCCACAGATGCGGATGGATAGATGTAGATGTGGGAGAGAGATACGTTGGTTAGGTTGCCTGCCAAGCTGGATGCGGCTAAGGTTCTCACGTTTTGATTTGAGTCTTTCTCTCAACTATTTACAGCTATCCTCGGACTCGGTTCGCCGATGTTTATTAGACCAAATCAAATGCTTCACTGACGAACCAATGCAGCCGCATCATCAATTTATACAAAAAATCCAAGCAACATAGATGCCACAGTCGCAGAGTCGGCACACTCGCAACAGTCGCCGAAAACTCAGTCGGCCAGCGGCACACACAGACACGCACACACACACACTCACACACACGCACGCTGATCATGATGATGCGACTGTGCGCATGTGTGGCCCAGGCCCGTAGCTGGCCAGCGAGCTGGCCAATAATGAGCAGCTTCCCTCTCGCTCAGCCACACTCTTACTCTCTCCCTCTCGCTCTCTTTCTTGGCTGTCTGTGAGTTTTGTTGTTGCCAAGTCTCTCGAAGTGTAGGACAGGCGCAAGTGAAACCGAAATTACAGCACAATCAACTTATTACCGCACAGGCAGCGCGGCAGAGCCACAGAGCTTTACGATTTCCCGCCTGTCGGATGTGGCGCTGGCAGAGAGCTGCCTCAGTTGGTGCTGCTGCTGCTGCTGCATCATCACCATCAACAGCAGCGGCAGCAGCAGCAGCAGCAGCTGCTCTCACTCTCCGGGTTGAACCCAATGTCGTGCACTTTCGCTCTCGCTGGCCAAGCAACTGCCAGCCAGCAGCTCCCAGCGCCCATCGGCGTGCTGGCACTTGAGCTGCGGCAGGCCGAGCGTTCGGCTGCGGCTTTCCTCGGGGGCAACTCGAACTCTAACTCTAACTGAAAATGAAAATGAAAATGCGCTCACGATCGTCGTCGTCTTGTAGCTGGCGTACAAAAGTGAAATTCGTTCGAAAATGCCCTGGAAAACGCTGAGCAGAGTCTCAGACTGAATCAGTTCGTTGTTTAACAATGGCAATTTGAATAATTTCGTGCGCGTGTTGTGGATTTTCCTGCAATTCGAATCTGGGCTGCCATTGTGCGGCAATCTCTAAATAGCCACATTCATACATACATAAACATATACACATATATTTGAATCTATATATGTTCACATGCTTGTATGATAAATGAGAACATGTGCGAATCGAGAGTTGCAATTGGAGCAAGTGTTGTGTATTTAAATCGAACTCATTGTGATACCCAGCGCGTACTATTCGGAAATGTACAGTAGACATTGACTAAGTTGACTTCATAAACAAAAAATGAACTATAATTAATTTAACTAGTTATTTTTCTCTTTTAATGAAATATGAATTTAAAACTGAATAAAATATACATATATATATAAAATATTTTAAAAATATATATAAAGAAATAAAATAAATAAATTTAAATAATATTCCTAATTATTTATCAAAATATTAGATATTTTTCTGTTTTTATTTATTTACTTTTTTATACCCTAAACCCATTGAAAATGGGAAATCAGGGTATAATGTTTTTATAAATAAAAATATAGTTTGAACAGGAAAAGAAAAATGTATATGTTTGTTGTTTTTATTTATAATAAAAATTTAAAAAATAAAAATTTTTTATTTCATGAAAATTTTTTTTTAGAATTTTATATAATGTATATTTTATATAATATTATATTATTCATATTTTTAATTCATTTATAGTTTTTTAAAAACAATTTATAATTTATTTAAATTCTGTATTTTTTTTTTTTTTTAGATTTTCTTAACACGATTTATTTTCTTTAGACAAATAATTTCCAACCAATATGTTTATATATGCTATAAATGGTCAGTGCTCACTGTACCTCGCCTCAAACCCTTTTAACGATGTCAAACGCGTCGTACAGTTTTTGCAGCTCAGATAAGAAAAAAATAAAATAAACAAAATAAAACAGCCCAAGCTCAGGTTCGTCGAGAGGCACTTGTGAAATGCAGCTCAAGGGACTGTCGGCAGATTAATCGATAAGTGTTTAAGTAAGGGCATTCCCTACATGCACAAAACACAACCTCAAAATTCTTATCGTTTTATGTGCTTTACAGCTTTTATTTACGTTTGCATGGCTTTTATTATCTGTCGAGCCGCACGCTTACGCATCGCAAATTAGCGCATTGCGTAATTTAGTCATAAAAATAAAAAAACAAAACAAAAACAGAAACAGAAAAAACTTAACGAAAGCAACAAAACATTTCGCAAATTGTCGCCTCCTCGCGCGAGTTCACGTAAAATGCATTTTTATTGTGATTGTTGATTGCTTTCCCCCAACTCCATCTGCCCCTCCACTTTTACCAGCACCTCAACCTACCTCTACCTACCACTTCCTCATTCCCCTTCTCCATCTGCCGTTGTTAATGATATTAAATCTGTGTTTTTTCTTGATTTTCTGTTTGTTGTTTTTATTTACATTTCGCTTTGATAATTGCGCTGGGCACTTAGCCGCATAATGAAATGGTTCAATCGATGCTTCGTTCATCGAACTGTGCTAGAAATTGCCGCGAATCGTGTAAAGTGGCCAACGGGCTTTGTGATTTCTTTTTCTTTTTTTTTTCAATTTATCGACAATTTTACTGCTCAACAAATTCAATTGTTACTTTTTATCAAAGCGATTCGTTGCGATTTTTAATTTTATTAAATGTTGCCCAATGCAACTCGATTTGTTTGCTGCCTTTGGCTTTGAGCAAAAGGTTAACAGCTCGTTGAATATGATTTTCAGTCGAATATTTCGCATGAGAGTTCAGCTGAAAGAATTCTCGATAAACATATAAATGGAATATATCTATAAATAAATTTACTCAATCGCCATTCATAAATCCATGTGCAGTTCTGCACAAGTCAGAGAGATGTTTCAGTTTCAGTTTGGGTTTGATTTCAATTTTTAAGTTATACAGAAAAATATAAAAAAAAATATTTTTTTTTTTCAGGAGGATTTAAAGGTTAAACTAGTATATGGTTACTTAGTATAGGTATAACTAGTATAATGTTTAGAATATCTATTAACTTTTCTCAAATACCAAGGGCTGAGTATTTGGTTTCTATGCTGTAGCAAATTACATTAAAAAAAAAAAAAAATAAATAAATAAATAAAATAAACAAAAGAGATCTGCGAAAGCCAACAATGTAATGTGTTTTCCCCTACCTTCAACAACTACTAAAAAAATCTTATGTAAGCAGCTATTTATATATTGAATAGCCATTACAAAATGTATAAATAATTGCGTACAAAGTTGTTTTCTACGTAAATTCTATTCGACAAGTACAACTTGATTGGAAAACACAATTTTTCCCGTATGCAGTCAAGTCTATTTTCAGTTTTCAAGCGATTTTAATATACTTAAAGCCGAGTCGTGACTACACAATTCGCTCTGGGCGTTCGATTTTTTAATTAATGGGTTAACAGCAAGTGTTTAGTGTGCGATTGAGGCAGTTTGAGTTATGTGCGCTGTAATGATCCAAACTAAATGCGTCTGCTATAAACTGTCAATATAATTTCAATGGTTGTTAACGCGTCAGCTGCATTTCCTGCCTCTTAGCAAGACTCCCGGCGATTTCACCTTGAAATGCGCTTGCATAACCAGACTCTGTATCCAGTCAATACCGAGCAGCTCCTTTTGGCCAAAACGTATGCAAAATGAAAAAGGAAAAGAGAAATAAATACAAACAAACATTTGCTAACGAACAGCGAACATTGAGCGAGTTATCGACTTTTCGGTCGCTTCTTGTTGTTGTCTCTAAGTGCTTTTGTTGTACAACAATAAATTGTGCCCGCATGTGGGAAATGCTGAATTCAATTGCAATTGCATCCATGGGAGCCTAGAGCACACCGACTGCCGCAGTGCAGGCCACAGGCATACAGATGCGATCGCTGGGGCAACCAGCAACACCTCCAAATGAGCCGCAGTAGCATTCCGATTCCGATTCAGATTGCGATTGCGATGGCGATGGCGATTGCTCTTGCTCTTGCGATTGCTGTTTGTGGGGCCATCGAATTTACATTTGCAATTTGCATTCAAGTTCACAGACAACGACCGAAAATTGCTTGCATTTTTCATGAGCCTAAACGTTTCACATTCAACTTCCGACTAGTCAAGAGCCGGGAGATAGATAGAGCTGATACTTGCTTAGAGAAATACACGAGAGTGTATGAAACTCTAAACATGTAAATGTCGAGGGCAGTTGAATTGGTTAAGTTTGAGCAAAGTTGTTTAGTAGGCTTATTTAATCATTGCTTAAGTTTGAATTTTGTTTGGAGAATTTCGGAATCGATTGGGAGAGTTTTGGAAGAAGCATCCTTGATCTTATGTACTCGAGTTACTGTCATTTTGCAAGCCAAGTTTTTGTTTATACAGTAAATAAATTTTTATTGTTTTTCATCTATCCTAAGCCTAGATAAAATTTAAAATATAAAGACATATCAAGAATGAGTATTCAATCGTTATATGGTAGAGGCCCACATGCTACACCAATCCAACAATGATTGCAACAGTAGCTAAGAGCAGGTCTCAAAGGGGTATATCCCAAGGGAACTCTTCCCACTAGAGCTCTCTTACTGCTTTGTGCCTTGACTCTTCGTTGTAAGACTTAAGCTGGAATCCCACACACGTTTTACTAACAATTCTGAATCTGCCAAAAGCATTTAGTATTAATGTTTATACTAATTTCGTATCTTATATCTTGTCTAGTGCCAAAAATGTTCTGCAAGAGCATCCAGTTGCCACTCCTCACTGGGTATAATATGCAAATCACTTGGCTAATCTCTTATATTTAATGCATAGCATGACATTTAGTTTACGCCCAAGCCGCTTAACTTAACATCGCTCCCTCTCTCTCGCTCTCTCTCTCTCTTTCTCTCACGGTCTCTATAGCTAGTCAATTAGTTGTTAATCCTTTTGCGGGGTGCGCACAGCTCGCAAATTGCATAAGCAATAAGAGGAAGGCGCCTGAATGCGGCATCCTTTGACACTGAAAGATGAAGATTGCAGCGGCTCACGCAATCAGCGGGTGGCTGCGGATGGCACAGCCCCAGCTGTGGTGGAGTGGGTGCTCGTTGGCAGTAGGAAGTTGCTGGAGCAATGAAGACGACGACGACGACGACGACGACAGCGTTTGTTGCTTCCTGCATCTTTTTTGTCGCTGCTCATTGTTGCTGCTGTGTGCGTGCATGTGTGAGTGTGAGTCTCTGTATGTGTGTGTGTGATGAGACAGTCGCATCTCCAGCAGCCGCGGCGCCACTTCCTGCTTGTTAGGCAAACACAGCGACAGCACAGCGTGCAAATTTTTGAATTGTTGAAGACAACAAATTTTTATTTTCCTTTTTTTTTAACATTTTTCTTTGATTTCTTTTTCTCTTTCATTTATACAATATTTCTGTTTGCTGCTGTCGATTTTTGCTGTGCCTTAAGAGCTTTAAGCTTGAGCTCTGCTCGTCTGTTTCGCTTTTACATTTGACATTTTTGTAGCCATCCATTGGCGATGCGCGCCGACAGCCCGACAGCTCGACAGGCCGACAGGCCGACACGCTCCATTCATAGACTCGTTATTTATTGCACTTGACAGCATGTTTGTGCTGTTGCAGTTGCATGTGGCGAGCGCGCTGCGAGTTGCAGTTGCAGCGCCAACTAAATGCTAATTAGTGTCAACGACTTTTTGCCACAGAGCCCAAAACGAAACGCAGCGAACAAGAAGAAGCTGCTGCTGCTGCTGCTGCTGTGAATTCTATCGTGTTTTGACCATTTGGCAATTGGTAAGAAAATGAAACGTTTACACGGCCCGCATTCAGGCTACAACATTTAGCTGTCCGCAATTAAAAGTTGCTGCCTGTTTGCATTCGCAACACGCTATCAGCTCTCGCTAAAACTTTGAGTTCTCCCTTAGTTAAACTGACTAGCAGTCGGTCCGTGTGTTTAGCACTCTACCACAGCACGGCAATCGATAGCTGTAGTTACTTAGCTAACAGTTGACACCCCCACGCCGAGCGACACTCGATATGTGGCAACCACTCAGATCCCACTCGATTCACTTGTTGTCGGTTCAGAACTTTCCGCGCAGATTTGCAGTGCTTAGACGTTAGTTAGTCGAGCGTTTATCTATAAAGTTTTTCTGTCATAAAGTAATTTGATGCGAGTGAATCCTTTTCCGTTTTTTTTTTCTGTGGATTTCAGCTTTTCCCCACTTTTCATTGAATTTGGCTTCAATGGAAAAAGGTTCTTGGAACTAGCGCGGTTGCCTCGTTAGCTGATTTAGTTTCAGCTAGAGATGAGCGTGTGAGTTCAACTGTAGTTGACGGAGTGATTGATTGCAAGGCACTACTTCAAAGGTGGTTTGAGTTCGAGTCGTGAGCGGAATCAAGAGCAAGAGTTTATTTATTAATTTGCTCAGAGGTGCTGCAGGAATGTAGTGGCACTCGCTGAACTAATGACAATAATTACAGCTTGAGCACTGGAGCTCGAATTGCTGATGCACACTCATGATATAAATAATAAATGGACCTGGCACCGCAATCCTGGAGTGACTTAGTGTTGCCAAATGAATATGAGTACCATCAAAGGCCATGGTGATGTTGACATATTTAGACTCAACTAATATAAACTTTATAAGAGCTTATGAACACTAAAAGTTTTTCTAACGATAAATCAAATTTACTTAAGATAAGAATACTTTCTTAGCAAGCGAAATTAAAATTAAACTAACAACGAAAATAGTAACTAAGTGCGCCTAAAATGTATTAATATATTTTATTAGTATTCTATATATATTCAATTTTATTTACAAATTTTTTAGTTATTTAATTTTATTTATTTTAATTTTTTTTTTTTATAATTTATTAATTAATTTTTTGTCCATATTCCCTTTAGCTTTTTTTTGTGTAAATCTGATTTTTATGGAAAATAATATGCTCTCAAATTGATACCAGTATTTAAAAAATATTCTGAGTATCATATTCGAATCCCCATGATTTTCTTTAATAAAGTCAGATTAGATTGCTCCTAGTAAGAAAAAAGAAATAAAATTACAGATATAACCTTGACATATCGTACCAACTGAAAAGGTCAATGATTTGTATAATTATTATTATTTTTCTTATTTTTTATTCGCATATTTTATTAAACAAAAAGACCAGGTTAATCCACGCTCAGCATCATTTAACTCTCCTGATCAATTCTGTTCGATCCAACACTCTGCCAAAAGACTCTCTATATATTCGGGTGACTATGGGATTTGCATGTGAGTGTGAATTAGATCTGTGGCAGGCACGAGCAGGCACGTATTGCGACTCGTTGAAATGCACACTCTATATATAATTGGTTTTACTCTAAATGGAATACCCACGAGCCGCGCCCAGCTCTCTGGATGGGGCGCCGGCAGCTGCTGCTGTGCGACGGCGTCCTTTTTAATTTAATTGCTAGAACGCTTCACATTTGTTGCCTGTTCGTGTTTTGCCTCTCGACATGTGCAAATTGTGCATTAAGCTGCTATGACGTTGACATTTAGCAGCAGAAGCAGCAAAGGCGGGAGCGTGGGCGTGTACTTATAATCCGCATTTGCATATTAATGTTATGTTCAACTGTTTCCAAGTATTTCAATTTGCCAAAAGCCCTGCAGTCTGTTTAGGATCTAGCCTAATTGTTCTCAGCGTGAGGGATGAAGGCTCAACAGCTGCCTCCAAGTATTTATAAGTCGCGGAAGCAGTTGGAGGTCTTTTCTGCGGCCATGAATGCGACGCAGCTGCTATGCATTTAGCATCGGAGAAAACTTGTAACTTGGTTGGGTTTTTTTCATTTTTTTACGTTTTCATCACCATATTTTAAGTTTGTGCGATTTTCTTTGGTTTCTTTGGCAGACGCACTTTGGTGCAAGTCTCTGTGAAGTCGAAAGTAAATAAATGTCGTGCAACGAAATTGAGGAAGTCGAGCGTAGTGGGTGCAAAAGTGCAAGAGGTTCGTGGGAGCTGGGGAATTGAAGTTGAGTGGGTAAAAACAAGTTTCAGGTGCTCCAAATCCAACAGCAGCAAACTGAATGTGGGCCAGGCGATGTGTTCACTTGGTTTCGGTTGTCGTCAGCCGCAAAGCTTCCAACTTCAATTAAACGAATTACTCGACGGTGCAGTGTGTCTATCAAGGCAACAACAACAACAACTGCAAGTGACATAAAGCGCGCGAATTACTTGTTCGCGCACAACGCGTCGTATGCGTAATTTTTTTAAATGAAGTGCAAAGCGAATGTAAAGTCAGCCCTCATTTGGCTATCGCGTGTGCGACCCTCTCGCTCTCTCTACCTCGTTCGGCCAACAAAAAACAGTCTTAACGCCTCTAACAATTGTTGCCTGACTTTACTTTGTTTTTTGTTATACTTTGTTGTTGTTGTTTTTGTTTTTTTTTTCTTATTCAAATCGTAAAAGTTGATGTAATGAACGCATAAAAGTCAACGTCGCCTTCGAAGCATTCGAGCGTCTGACGCTTGAGAAACGATGCCAAATCAACGGAAATGTCCAACCTAATGGGAGGCTAATTTAAAATGACGAACCCATTAAGCGGAAGCAGGAGAGGCACGAAGGACACGCCCGGACAGCGACTTAAGCACACGCATTTTTTTACGACTCCTGCTGAGGCCATCATAAATGTTGTGCGTCAGACGTTTTTAATGCCAATTATACATGTATATGCTGCTTATTTTTCTTACAGTGTATGTATGTATGTGTGTGTGTGTGTGTTTCTTGCTGTGCATTAAAGCAATTGAAATTGCAAATTGCGACAGGCACACGACGGGAAATTTGTTTACTTTTCATTTGAATTTTGATCTCAAGCAGATTTCATTTATTTTTCTGCACAATTTTTTTTCCTTTTTTTACTAAAACTTTCCATCAGAAGCATATTGTAGGGAGTGAACAATCAGTTTTCTCTTTTTGTTTTGAAAAAGAAAAATTCAAAGTAGTAAGAAGAAGAAAAAGTTTGAGTTTTATGTAAACTAAAAAAAGTAAAAAGAGATGAAATCGAATTTACCTAAGATAAAAAGTAAACAAATATTTAAAATATGTATATAAGAATCAAAATTCTGCGCCAACTTGGAACTACTTTGAAATTTGGGGGCGCTGAGTGTTACATCCATGAACATAAAAAGCGCAATGGAATTTATTACAATTTATCAATATTTTATAAACTGTGCAGTGCCTTTGCCTCGTCTAACTGGAGGATACATTGGACGTATGAGCTTACATAATAAATCTCACTTATCCATGGCATAGCAAAATCAAATCAAGCACTTCAAATGGCTGGCGCATATATGAGTAAACATATTTATGATGGCCGGGCAGCAAAGCCGTTTACACTAAACCAATAAAGTTATTTCCTATAAAAAAAAAGTCACTCTCAACTTTGGCGCACTGAAAGCTGTCAACTGTGATTTACTTCTAAAATATATCTAAAATATTTTAGCAACCACAGCGCACTGTTGGCCATTCAATATTATTAACTCTTTTGTGTGCTTTCAATCTGTACGGCAACTGCAATTGGCAGCTCGGCTTCTGCCTGCCGTCGTCTGGTCTCGCCTCTCGATTTGCCACGTTGCTCGGGATTTCGTTTGTCAAAATTTTATTGCACTTAAAAGTGAATTTTTATTTTATTGTTTGTTATTTTTTTTTAACATTTTTGTTTATTTTTATTTTTTTTTGTTTGTTTCTCTCTTCTCTCACTTTTTTTCAATTTTTCTGCCCATTGTCGTGCGATTCGTGCTGCAGTTGGGTTGGCTTTGGCGTAGCCGTTGGGAATTTTAAATATGTATGTTTCACAGCTGTTGCTTTGGCACTCAATCGAAGCGAGTCAGCGTCGCATCCGCCCCCGACCGTCGAGTCACGCCCCCTTTTTGGTGCACGTTGCAAATGCTGCGAACAGCAGTGAATAATAAAAGTCGAAGTCAAAGTGAAATCGCGGAATTGAATTTATGTATATATGTATATGCATCTACATATAGATGTATATAGACTCATATCTCTGTATATGGGGTCTCGCTTGGCAGTCGTATAATTTATATTTAGTGTGGGAATGCGAGAGATGATGAACCCAGCTAAACACCATGGGATCGCGGTCACAGAGGCGTCGCCCCAGATCAAAAGTACAAATGCCAAGTGCCGAATGCTAAGTAGAGCCAAGATCTAAAACCGATTGAAATTCGGCTTACATATGTGGCATCATATCAGTCATATGAGCTCTCTTCCTCTCATTCTGAAGGGTATTTACTCTTCAGGTATTTACTGCCTTGTAACCCATTCTTTTTCCTATAAATTTCCGTTTTGATCTTGCGCAAGGGCCGCATTCATCTTTCGCATAATTGTGGCATTATTTTCACATTTCCTGGGCTCATTTCTTTGAAATTTTCTGGTCACTTTTGAGGTGTTTCGTCGTTTGCACGTGCCCAGCCAACGACAGGCAGTAACAGAAGCAACAGCAGCAACAACAACAATGACAATGGCAACAAACATTAACAAAAAATCGACAACATTTGCATATCTGACGAAACAAGTTGTCAAGACAACATCAAGCGCCAGCCCAATCATTCGGCCCCGCCCCCCTGCCACCCCACGAGCACAGTCTGACGAGGCTTTGGCGAACGGCCCGCATCCCTCGAGTAGCTGTTGAGCTCTGTGAATATTTCGTGCAATTTGAAGAACTGGCCAACAGATGAGCAAGAAGAAGAAGAAGCGACAGCAGATAATGCAAATGGTCATTAGACACAAAAGCGAACGTTGCACCAGAGACCCCCACCGCACCCCGTCACCTCCCTCACCATTGCCATTATTGTCCAGCGATTGTGTAATCGCAACGGTCGCCGGGCTAGAAGAAACCACAATTATTTACATAAATTGCGTGGCTTGAAGACCTCTTACTTTTTAATATTTTTTTTTCCTCTTTTGTATTTTTTGTTGTTGCTGTCAATCGTCAATTTGTATCTGTATCTAAGCATTTGTATCTTTTATCGTTTGTGCGTACGCCTTGACATCTGCGCGAGTGGTGCGCATTAGAATGACATTTCTTAAGGGCCTCTTTATAGTTAAACACTTAATTTATCTATATATATGTATATACCTTTTCATATTCCCACTCAATGTAATGTCCTCTGCCATAGACAAGCTCTGTCTTGTAATTGAATTTGTTCGAGTGAAGTACTTCCGCTTGGTAATAGAAATAAGATTCAATTAAGGACAGCTTCAAATTTCCAAAGGCCACAGACCACTCTCGCCACCACTTGATAGTTGTCAAGGAAAGTTTTCTAAATTCCATTCGAACTTCAATTGAAGCTAAATTGCGTGCCAGCTTAATAAATTGCTATACAATGGGAAAGATTGCAG